>NW_023494856.1:0-45000 GCF_904425465.1 Colossoma macropomum | reverse complement strand
TTTATTTTAAATAAGGTGTCTGATTAATTAAAAAACTGCTGAACAAACTGAATTCTCTCTGCAGCGCATTTTAAAGGTCAAGCACTTAAATATCTGTGACATAAACTCAAAATATATTGTAAATTTCAGATCTGTTCACTTTTTCTGCTGTTTCTCAACATCAAGCTGAAATTTAGCATGCTGCATATTTTGGCGAGCTTATGAGAATCATGATTTGGTCATTTAAATCATATGAATGCTATTGACCAATCAGCTTAGTGATTTAAGCAGATGTATTGCTCATTGTGGGTTAATGCAATCTGCATTAAATTGAACACAAATGCCCTCTGAAGGCCCCCTCATCAGTAATGCTGATAAATTGAGGCAATTTCAAAAACTCTGTCCATCATTTATCTTCGATCTCTAAACACAACACTGAGGACCCCATACAGCTGAGCCATGCTTGGACCCCGAAGATTGCCACTCACTGCTGTATTATGTAATGACATTCTGAGTCAGACAGACAGACAGACAGACAGACACAAAGAGAGACAGACCCACAGACAGACACAGAGAGATGCATCCAATATGTTAAATTCAGTAAATACATTGAAATTGTTCAGAAAAAAATTAGTAGAAAAAAACATCAGAAAAGTCATTTACACTCAGAAAATCAGCAGAATGTGGTTCGACCACGAGGGGCTCTGGAGACTCTGGAGCAGAGAAGACCTGAAAGACGCACGGCATGCTGGGAGCTTCTATCAGCAGACAAACACTGGAATTATTAACACTCACTGTGACTGTTCCTCATTTCTCACACTGAAGACAGAAGAGGAGACGAGGAAGATCTCAGTTACTGTGAGGAAGAGCGCAGAACCGCACTAGAACAGAGACTCTACAGAAGAGGAGACGAGGAAGATCTCAGTTACTGTGAGGAAGAGCACAGAACCGCACTAGAACAGAGACTCTACAGAAGAGGAGACGAGGAAGATCTCAGTTACTGTGAGGAAGAGCGCAGAACCGCACTAGAACAGAGACTCTACAGAAGAGGAGACGAGGAAGATCTCAGTTACTGTGAGGAAGAGCGCAGAACCACACTAGAACAGAGACTCTACAGAATCTGACAGATGCTGAGAGACAGATGTGCTGTAACGTTATGTCAGATGTGTGTTTGTGTTCATTGTCAGTTCAGCTGCTTTACTGAATGGATCCAAGTTCATCTCCACTGCTGACTCACCACTGTGAAATAACTCTGATAGACCGTAAATCTCGTTCAAGATTGAGGAGTTTTTTTAATGTTTTATATTAAATGTATAGATTTACAGCCGTTCACATCATACAGGAATCAGCTAAACTGACTAGCCACCCTGCTAACTCTGTTTACCTCCATCTCCCAGCTTGGAGAGCATGGTTATTTGTGCTGAAGCTGGTGTTGTTTCATATGTGTGTGAAATGATTGCAGTGCATCCAAACAATGAAGGCATCATGGAGCTTCTTTAATACAGAGATAAAAACACAGAAACCTCCACTTCCAATAGGACTGAGGTTTGTTAGGACTGATGAGGTTAATCTGGTTTGGGAATGATGTTTCTGGAGGAATATTCAGTTAAGGAGTGAAGATTCACGCTCTAACCCTCCACAAACTCGCCCCTGTGTCAAATTCTCTGTTTCTGTATCTGTGTCTGTATCTTTGAGATGATCCAGCTCAGAAATCCAGTTCAAACACTTCCTGAATCTGTAGAGTCGCCCTTTCCATTCCATCTTATCACGAGATCATACGAGACTCACATCCGGAGTTATGAGCCTATGAAGAGGGGCTGAGATACACATCATCTGCCTCTCACCGTGTGGAACTGGTGGATTGGTGTGTCTGTCTACATTCTGTGTGAAACTGACCGATGGACACTCAGGAAATCACTAGGGACTGACCATCCCTTCATTCTTCATTCAGTCCACATCGGAGACTCATGTGAAACAGCGTGCAGAGAGTTTACAGCTGCTGAAGCTGCTGCAGCGGTTTTAGAAAGTAGTGATGAAGATAACGAAGCATTTAGATATGAAACATATGAGGATCATGTTATATGAAGATCTTGTAAAGGAGGATTTAAGAAGAGATGAACAAATTCAGAACATGCCTTCAAACCACAGAGGGGTGAAGTTGCTCTGTAAGAAATGGGGTTCCTCAGGGATCCGCTCTGAGGCCTGGACTATTCATTCCATGTTAATGGCTTCGCACATTACATACATACAAATACATATTTATGTAGAAACATCTTCATTCTGTCTACCACCTCAGTGTGGAGACCATGGAAAATATACACAACAGACAAACCTGCATTGAATATACATATACAGGGAAAATATGAAATATAATAACATATGAACTTTACTCCTCCGTTCAAAGTTCAAGTTCTCTAAAATGCCCTGATCTGAGGAATAAAGCAGGATCTGAGCTCTAAGCTGATCAGAGCCTCCTTCCTGCAGACGGAGCATCAGCTTCAGGGTGTGAAGAGACGAATGGCGTCAGTGTGTCGTACCTGGGAACGCCATCCATCGATCTCCAGCCAGGAAACCCAATAAGAGGAAGCGGGGGAGGGTCCGCTGGCAGGCCGGTGTTAATTAAAAGCCTGTCCCGGGAGGAGATAATGTGATACGACTCCCTGGTTCATCAGGAGACGGGGCTTAATGAAGGCTGAAGGTGATCCCCCATTACAGCAAATGATATCTCCACTGTTAATGGAGGCTGAGACAGAGCCGCATGTCAACAGAGTTCAAACCTCAAGGATAAGATTCAGCAGCCTGATGCAGCTCGATTATTAAACAAACATCTGTCAGGAAATGAAATAAATAAAGCAGCGGCAGCCTCAGCTAATGGCGCTGGCTGTATGCTAGCTAGTGTAAGCAGGCATGAAGAAGTTTTCTTTGGGGACTATTTTGCCTCACAGCGCCCTGCATGTATCCCTCCACCATGAATGGAGTTTAAGTTCTCTAAACTATCATAAAACAGTGTCTCAGTCATCAGGCAGTGAATTCATAACCATTTCATGTAGGAACTTTCTGTGAGGGAGCTTTTAGAGGTGGACGTCTGGTTCCTATCACCACCACTGTGAACAGTTCTGACTCGGTACGTTTATCTAGAACAGAGTGTTTCACACTAAACCACTCTGACCAGCTCTGTTTACATCTTAACCACTCAATTATGCAGATTTAAAAAATGGTGGAGTTCCCCTTTAATTAAACTTGCTGTGTGTTTTCTTTTGGAACCATCTTGTCAAGCTGCAGATGTTCCAGAGTCCGAGCTGTGAATCTCTAATGTATCTGCTAGTAGATTTGCTTTTGTTGAAGCATAATAAAGTGGTTCTCATGAAAGTCCTAAAAGTCTATTTCTATTTTCTTTAATTTCCTGTGATAATGAGTTAATTTTATTTGGTTACTCAAGTTATTTATGACAACAATTCAACATTAACACATCACTGTTGCCTTTGGAAAACAGGGCTAGCAGTTTTTGCTCAGTGAGTCAAACAATTCAGGAGAAATAAAGCAGCTTAGCCGCTTATTGTCCTTTCAGTGGCCTGTTTACACTCTGTGTCTGGGGGCTTTAATCTGAGGGGCTGTATTGGTCAGTAGCACCGGTGGTCCAGATAAGTGACCCCTGTTTTGGCTGTGATAGTATTTATTACCCTGTTACATAAACTTTCTCTGTTCTGAGAGTGTAACTGCAGTGAGATCTACGTTCAGGGCTGTGGAAGTGCAGTGAAGGGGTTGATCTGGAGTCTCACACTGCTGAACCAGGGCACTTAACCACTAATGCTAAAGCAGATCAGGACACTCAGGCTGCTGCAGGGTCAAAATTGTTTTGACAAGGTCTTAAATTATTTAACCTGTTATCTCAGGAAAAACATTGTTATGTTGTAATAATGACTCAAGGAAACATTTGGAAGCCTTTGTTTTCAAGTCAAGTGGAAGTTTATTTATACAGCACTTTTTTTTACAACAGGTGTTTTCACAAAGCAGCTTCACAGAACAAACCGGTCTGAGCCCCCATGAGCGTCGCCAATAGTGACAGTGGCAAGGAAAAACTCCCTAAGAGCAAGACGACGAAACCTTTAGAGGAACCAAGACTCAAAAGGGGAACCCATCCTCCTCTGGAACACACCGGATAGCAAACAGCGTTAGTATAAAATATTAGAATACAAAACGGGAAAAACAGCAAAGATTATAATTAGACTGAGTCTGTGCAGCAGCAGCCGCAGCAGCAGCAGGAGGAGGATCAGTTTGTGATTTGCTGATATGCAAATCATGTAAACCATGTTTTTTTAAAGGCAAATACTACAAAGACAACATATCAAATGTTGAAACAGAAATTTTATTGTTTTTTGAAAAATATTTGCCCGTTTTAAATTTGATGCCAACGACACATTCAAAAAGTTGGGACGGGGCCTGTTTACCACTGAGTTTCATCACCTCTTCTTTATCAACACTCTGTAAGCGTTTGGGAACTGAGGAGACACTGCTGTAGTTTAGAAAGTGAAATGTTTTCCTGTTCTTGTTTGATACAGGATTAGGGTTAGGGTTCAGCTGCTCATCAGTTCAGGGTCTCCTTTGTCATATTTTTCATTTTATAATGTGCCAAATGTTTTCAGTGGTGACAGGTCTGGACTGCAGGCAGGTCAGTTTAGCACCTGAACTCTTTTACTACAGAGCAATGCTGCTGTAATACATGCAGAATGTGGTTTTACATTGTCTTGCTGAAATAATCAAGGCCTTCCCTGAAAAAGACGTCGTCTGGATGGCAGCATATGTTACCAAAACATGTTAGCATTAATGATTCCTTCACAGATGTTCAGGTCACCCATGCCATGTGCACTAATGCCCCCCTATACCATCATGAATACTGGCTTTTGAACTGTGCACTGATAACAAGCTGAGTGGTCTTTAGCCCGGAGGACACAGTGTCCATGATTTCCAGAAATAATTTCAAATGTTGGTTCGTCGGACCACAGGACACTTTTCCACTTCCCCTCAGTCCATTTTTAATGAGCTCAGGCCCAGAGAAGGTGGCAGCATTTCTGGATCCTGTTTATATTTGGTTTCTTCTTTGCGTTTTAGAGGTTTAACTTGCGTTTGTGGATGCAGTGATGAACTGTTTTCACAGACAGTGGTTTTCAGAAGTGTTTCTGAGCCCAAGCAGCGATTTCCACTACAGAATCATGTCTGTTTTTAATGCAGTGCTGTCTGAGGGCCCAAAGATCATGACCAGCAAATACTGGTTTTCAGTCTTGTCCCTTACATACAGAGATTTCTCCAGATTCTCTGAATCTTTTAATGATATTATGTACCGTAGATGATGAAAAGCAGAAGTTTTTTGCTGTTTTATGTTGAGAAACGTTTTTCTTGAATTGTTGCACTATTTGATGGTGCAGTCTTTCACAGAGTGGTGAACCCCTCCTCATCTTTACTTCTGAAAGACTCCGCCTCTCTGAGATGCTCTATTTATACCCAATCATGTTAATGACCTGATGCCAATTAACCACCAGGTGTTTGTTTTTTTTTTAAAAAGCATTACAAAGCTTTACCAGCCTTTTGTTGCCCCGTCCCAACTTTTTTGGAATGTGTTGTTGCCATCAAATTCAAAATGGGCAAATATTTTTCAATAAACAATCAAATTTCTCAGTTTCAATATTTGATATGTTGTCTTTGTATTAGTTTCAATGAAATATAGGGTTAAATGATTTGCACATCGTTACATTTTGTTTTTATTTACATTTTTCACAGCATCCCAACCTTTTTTGGAAATGGGGTTGTACAAAAATTGAAGCAAAACAGCTTGCAAAAATGGTCAATGATTGGAAGTTTGTATATTTGGAGAAAAAATGTTGTATTTATGCCTAAAATTCTCCGTGTTATATTGTTGAATAACTTGCCAACAAAGTCACTCATTTTGTAGGACTGATGCAGTTAATGTGGGCCTTCTTATTGTGTATTATAGACTGTGGACCTAAATACAGAATTTTAAAATTTCATTCATTTTATTTAATTTAATTGGGATTTTATTACATTCATGTTATTTTACTGCATGTCTTCAAGAACCCCATTGACAAGTAGACCTTGCGGTGGGTCCCCCCCAAAAAAAACAACAACAGCTCTAATGTTTTTAAAAAATGTTTCAGAGGAGCCTCATTTGCATTTTGGCGCTTGTCGCTGGCTCGTGTTTGAGGAACGGCTGAGGCGAACGGGGTTATTCTGGTGCACTGATGCTATCTGCAGAAAGTGGAGGCTAAGCAGTGAATGACATTCAGAGAGTGTCCTGCGCTGCTGATGAAAAGACTGAAGATGAAGTGTGTCTATTGTGCTTGTTTAACTAATGCTCCAGCTCCTGAGAGCCTGTCTGAAATTGGCCTGGTGCCTCTCCAGGTGATGAAGATAAATGATAATGGCTCTTATTTCAGCTGTTCCACCCCACTAAATCATGTTCAGAGGAAAGTCCAGGGAAAAAAGCAAAATCGTGGGGCAGAAACAAATGGTGATTGACACCCACACTAAGCGTGCAGGCTTGCATGCTAATGCTAGGAGAATAATCCTAATGCTAATGGCTGCGGAGAAGAAAGGCTGCGCCGAGTTCCCTTTCTCCCCTCATGTCTTTTTACCTGAAAAGGCCTGAACTCCTCTTAGTCCTCAAATGAACCAAAGACCATTAATCTACTCAGTAAACGCTGCACAGCTTAGCGTTAGCATGCATTGATCACGAAAGGCCTGAATGCACATTTCCTTGTGCTGTACGTTTGGCTTCCATATGCCTCTGTGCTAATGAGCCGCAGTCTACATGTGGCCGTTTTGCTAATGAAGCGTGAAAAGGCCGAGTTCACATCGTCCTGCAGAGAACCTGCTCCACAAAGCACCTCGCAGCTCTACAGAGCCGAGAGCGGTCAGTACGCTCAGTTCTGCAGAACCAAGCTCTAAAGCAATCAGTACACTTAGTTCTACAGAAGAGAGCTCCAGATTAGTTCCACAGAAACAAGATCCAGAGCAGAACAAAGTTCTAGAGTAGTCAATACATGCAGTTCTGCGGAACCAAGTCCCAGAGTGGTCAATATATTCAGTTCTGCAGAGCAAAACTCCAGAGCAGTCAATACACTCAGTTCTACAGAACCAACCCCAGAGCAGAACTCCACCGAGATCAGTATGCTTAGTTCTACAGAATCAAGCTGCAGAGCGGTGAATATGCTTAGTTCTGCAGAACCAAGCCCAGAGCAGAACCAAGCTCCAGAGCAGTCAAAACACTCGGTTCTAAAGGCCAGAGAAAGGCCAGCCCAGAGGTTCTCAGAGTCAGTCCTGGGAGAACCCCAGGATCTGCACATGCCTGTGTTTTTCTGATGCTAACACACCCAGCCCACCACAGGAGGAGCTCAGTCAGGTGTGCTGGATGAGGAAAAGCACACAAAAGGTACGCAGGGTTTCCAGGACTGAGGTGTGAAACTCCTGGGCTGGTCCAACATTTTTATCCACTGACAGTCAAGTTCACATACAGAGCCAGTGTCCTCTGATATGAACGTCACATTTAGCTGTCCTGTAGAAACTGTGAGATTCTATTACAGACCTGTATGGTTCTCATTCAGCAACTACATGGTTCTTCTTTAGGATCTGAGTAGTTCTCCTTCAGGAACTGTTTAATTCTTCTCCAGGGTCTATATGGTTTTCATTCAAGAACTGTGTGGTTCTCCTTAACCCCCTGGGGTCAACAAACTCACCGGTGTATCCATATCTGTGTCTGTATCTTTGTGATGATCCAGCTCAGAAATCCAGTTCAAACCTTTCCCCCCTTTCCATGAGATCATATGAGACTCACATCCGGAGTTATGAGCCTATGAAGAGGGGCTGAGATACACGTCATCTGCCTCTCACCGTGTGGAACTGGTGGATTGGTGTGTCCGTCTACATTCTGTGCGAAACTGACCAATGGACACTCAGGAAATCACTAAAGTGTAATGAGGTGGCTTGCCAGAGGTGGGGTTTGAACTCTAGGCCATCTGGGTGGTGTTTCAGAGGCCAACCGGGTGAGCCACCACAGGGTTTTGGAAGGCAGGACCCAAACGCTAAGCTTCTGTGTGATTGGAAGGTATGATTGAAATAATATATTAAACCGCAGAGACCGGGGCTCGAACCCACGCTGATAAACCGGCGCTCTATCACTGCACTATAGAGGCCGCGTCATGTAGCGCCCGAAAACGGGTAGAAAACGAATGGCAGTATGAAACCCACCTACTAAGGCTTAGGCGGGAAAAACAAACAAAGGACGCCAGGAGAAAGACTGGCTCTGAAATAAACTACTTTCCCAGCAGAAGAGGATGCCCAAAGGAGAACGAAGAGGAGAAAGGGACAAACTTGTTCCTTCTCTTGCTTTACGTTTTAAGGAAGAAAGACACAACTTGAGAAAGAGGAGAAAGTGTCAGAGAGAAAGAAGCTCGAGAGAAATTCTCTAGAGCTTCTACCCGAGATTACCGGCCGGTCTGTTTGCCAGAACTCTGAAACAAAGACTCAGCAAAGTGTGTCTTCTTTCCAGCCTTTAAAAGCCCCCTGTGACTCATTTGGCTGGATTGGGTTGTTGACTCCCCCTGGTGGCTGGTGGTGGCCTAGCCCTGGAGTCAACCCTTACATAAGGATGGACCATCACGCTGGAAACCCTTCATTCTGCATTCAGTCCACATCGGAGACTCATGTGAAACGGCGTGCAGAGAGTTTACAGCTGCTGAAGCTGCTGCAGCGGTTTTGGAAAGTAGTGATGAAGATAACGGAGCATTTAGATATGAAACATATGAGGATCATGAAATATGAAGAGCCTTTAGAGGAGAGTTTAAGAAGAGAAAATCCAGAGAGAATCACCTCAGACCACAGAGGGGTAAAGTTGTTCCCGAAAGAAATGGTGTTCCTCAGGGATCTGTTCTGAGGCCTGGACTATTTATTTCATATTAATGATTTCACACATTGCAAAATGACATATTTATGTAGAAACATCTTCTTCATTCTTTCTACTGTGTGGTTCTTCATCATAAACTGTGTAGTCTTTCTTCAGGACTTTCTTCATCCTGTTCTCTGTACTTGCGGTTGTTTCTGTGGCTTATTGCAGAATTAATAAGGTTAGCATTTGAAATAGGAATAGGAAAAAAAAATCCGCTTCCTTCACAGATGAACCCCCGAGAGGTTAAACTGAATCTGACAAATTAATGGACTTAATCAGAAGCAAAGCGTAGGCCGCCTCCTCGTCTGTTAGCTGGACTTCTGGGGCTTCTGTAGTTTAAGGGCACTGCCTGAGGTCAATCCTGTACTGACTCTGGCTAATTTGTCACTGGATCAGTCTAAATGTTTAGGCTCAGCCTACAGCTTTAGGCAGTGATAGTCTATCAATAGCTGTGCTGTTCACCATCGTTTCTCCCAGTTTTCACATTTATCACTGCAGCAAAGGCTTAAATGGTGGAAGCCAAAGAAAATCACGATTCGTGACAGTTTAATGAGCACAGACACTCTCACTCTTCCTAAACAATAAACCGGAAGCTTCTTTGGGTAGAAAAGACAGGAAATTGTTAACAGCTGAGCGCTAATTTCTGCTCCTCAGCACAGACCGTATGTGACAGGCGCTCATCTTTCAGTCATCAGTTTGGTTCCTAATTTACTTCACTATGATTTTACACACAGTGTCTGTCATCAGCCACCTGCTTTACAGTCCTAATCAGTGAACCTAGACAATTAACATGTTTCATGTAACGACTGTGTTAGCGTGCTATGCACTGGATCATGAAGTATTTGTCTACCATGAAATACCTGCTTCTTTTTTAGGTCCTTTGCCTTTCATTCATGGTGTTTTCCATTTTATCTGCCTTACAATTTAAAGCTAAACCAAACTACACATCAACACATCATCACTGATTGACAGAATCTAAACTGCTGGGCAAAAAAACTGCTTTTGTTTAATCAAAATGGCAAAACATTAAGCTTTTAATAGTCTTAACAACAAATCATTAAATAAACAGCTGCAGTAAGTCATTGTGGAGAGTTTTTCACTCTCCACTATCAGTGAAATAAACATTTACACGCAGATCTGCTTCCAACTGTGCGCCTAATATCAGCCTGGGCCACATGTTCTAATCACACTAAGCTTGGACTTAGACTGGTCATGACAATCTTATCACACTGTGTATATCATTACATCGTCGGCTGTTCAGACTGCAGGCCAATCAGTTTGTTCCTCAAATAAGATCTTTTAAGTTGACTGTTTGCAAGTGATCAGATCAGATTTGTGTGTCCAGACATCACCAGTTTATCTGCATGGGTTGCTGTGGTAACGACGTAGGCCTGAGTAATTACGTAGCAACATCGGTTTTCAAACGAGGATGCAGGAGAGATGGAAATGTGTCCAAAAGTGGTTTAGATCTGATTTGCAAATAAACAGATTTCATGTGTTTTTTGCTGTCCAGATTATCAAAAATCAATCTAGGTACACCAAAAATCTGATTTGGGCTGACAGTCTGATCAAGGCCCAGTCCAAAACTGCTTACCAGGTGATCCGAGTTGGTTTTATATGTAGAGTTGTAGTGTTTTGATTGTAGATAACATTCTATGGAATGAAAATGTACAAAAATAATAACAGAACTAAGTAATATTTGCATTTTATAAGACGTGGTGGTTTTTACCACGACAATTACCACTGTGAATATATGTGAAGTACAGGGTCACATGGCTAAAAATGGGTAACTACCCAGAGTAACCAGTGCATTTAGAATGAACATGTGGAGAAATGGCGACAGACATTGTGTTTGTGGTTATTTGTTTTTTGTTTGTTCACAACTAAACACATTTCACACAGCTAGTAATCTGTGTTTTTCAGTGCATCATGGAAAAACAATGACGAGTGCAGAGGAGGCAGCGAGTCTGTTGCTCGAAGCTGTTTCATCAGATTCTTCATGTAGTGAGAGTGAGAGCAGTGATGAGGGTTACGAGGGGGATCGGTCTCTATTTTACAGAGCAGGATTTCTCAGCCAGATAACTTACGCCCAAAGAGCAGGACTGTCCAATAGGAGTGTCTCTCAGCTCTTTTCCTTTTGGGGAGGATTGACTTTGGGCTTAAGTTATCTGGCTAAACTGAGAAATCCTGCTTTGTGAAACACCCCACCCCCCAAAGCACCTGTAATCCAGGGAAATAAAAACAACAGGTAGTCAAAGTGACCAGGGCAGTGACGTGAACGAAACTAGTGATGAAGATCAGGTCACTGACCAGACAGAAGGAGTGGAAGTGTTGAAGAAAAAGTATGGTACTGAGGGAATAATGCACTGACCATTCATATCCCACTGAATGACACTGATGAATTGACCAGTCCAGTGGACTTTTTCATGTGCTAATTTGATGAGGACCTTTTTGAACACATGCCGTTTCAAACTAACCTGTGTGCCGCCCAAGCAGGGAGAACTTTCCAGCCTGCCAGCACTGAAGAAATGAACACTTTTATGGCAATCAACACAATGAGGGGGCTACAGAGTGCAGAGGTAGCTGAGCACCACCCAGACAAAGAGCTGCTTTCATATTCATCACAAGACGAAATCTCAAAGCAGGCTGAGTATTAAATGAAACATGGGAATGACTCAGTCAGTGTTACTTAATGCACAGTGGTTACTCAGAGAAACCACCTCAGAAATGACCTTTGTCCCTAAAAGATCTCACCCCAAATCTGTTTTAGTTGTGCAGATCAATAAATCTGGCATTTTGAAAGACCTTCTCTGTGAGGGCCTGAAAGGGCTATACATGCCATCGGTGTGCACGTAACAGTTATGATGTCATGTGAGTGACAGATTCAGACGGGTGACTAATTAAAGACTGAACCTTCTGCCTTTATAATGAACCGTCATTCAAAGCCACCCAGATCTTTTCTTCCTGATCATCTTGATCCAAAATCAAGGTCAGCTGGACCTTCTGAGTCGTCCACAGAGCTGGTAGGATGATCACTGCCTAATTCATGCAGGTCCTGTCTGGAAGAATCTGCACTCAGTTATTCAGGTTTGTCTTTTAATTTATCACCCATCTGTAGATCTGTCACCAAAATAATATATGGTCAACAGCAGTCCTGTGGTCATTAACTGACCAATGATGACTATATAATCACACCTACCTTCGGTGGGTTTAATTCTTCATCAGATGCAGTTATTTCAGCCGCTTCTGGACAAAGAGAAATGAAGCGAGGCGCTAATTCTACTGCATTATAGAATAAACGACTGAACGTGCCCGAGGACGGTCAGCAGAGCCGTTAGTATTCACCGCAGCCTGGTGCGTTAGCAATATCAGGAAGTAAACATTTCACAGGGAACTAATATCCTAATTAATATCCCTCAGTGATAATCAGCGCGGGTGCATTGAGGAGCCGGGCGAAAGGGTGATGTTTCAATTACTCTGTTCACTCTACCGTTACAGTACAGCAGCAGCATGAAAACGCCTGGAACAGCATCTCTAATACAGTCACACTTAATGAGGAAAACCTGAGCTAATCCACCATAAACGCCAGCTCTCAGTGCAGGTACGTCTGAGCGAGAGGAGCCAACGGCTTCTCACCGTTAATTCACGAAAATAGAAGAAAAAACCGAACTCTATTTGTAACAAAGCAGCGGAACAGAATGAGCGATGTGTTTTTGGGTGGGGGGTCTGGGCTGTTTTTTTCTTTGTACAGCTGTTTTCCTTTAAAATTGTGTCTTTCCATAGAGACACACTTCAGATACAGTAATAAGTTCTCTTAAAACTACATCAGTAATTAGATGAACCTCTAACTGCAGCACTAACTGACACATCCAGCTAGCTAACCTGTTAGATTACACTTCACATGGCACTAATATCCCAATTAATATTCTATTAATTATAACAGCTAAATATCCTCACTCTGCCTCCAACTGCTACACACTGAACCGGTTTACAGCCAACATAAAATATAATATACACAATTTTTCAGAAAATAATTTAAGTACAAATAATAATCAACATAAACGTTGGACGGTTAAAATATTCCGCCAAGAAACGTAGTTCCTCTAGAGTTTGGTATCGTTGCCAAGCAACCATGGACCACTGAATGAGGAGAACGTTCCGTCGCCCATCGCTGTACACTGCGGTCATTTCATGAACTTTACCAAATCACCACCGCGAGTCTTATTTAGCACCAATCCAGCGGCCCCTCTTCTCACACTGGAGCTGAATCTCAATCGGCTCCCTGCTTTAAACACTGGATCCTGCAGCCCAACAGAGCAAAACACAGCTAAGAAACAGTGATTTGGGACAAATGATCCACTGTTTAACTGTAGAGGCTAGAATTTCTAAACTTTCATAGCTAGAACACTATTTAGGAGTACGGAGACGTTTGAGACTGGATTTAACACGACGTCTGACTGAAACATGAACATTTGAAGCATGTAAGATATTAAAATAACATTTTTTAGACTTTTACACTGCAGTTTTACAGTTAATCACACTGTAAGTACTTTAATTCAAACCTGTTATATTAATGTTGGAGTTGTTTAGCATGTTTGCTATCTTTTAGCCTGTTAGCTAGCTGACCAGTCTAGTTCTAGATAAGAAAATAAGCTGTCAGCCCCTCAGTTTAAACAGAAAATGGGTTCTAACTTCATCAGTACACTCTGTGTACATCATAAGTGAGCGTATATCATAGATTTTACAACAGCTCTGAACGCAGCTCAGCCAATCAGATTTTAGGACTGGAACTGTCAGTTTTACAATAAACAATAAACACAATAAACAAATCTAACCTACTTCTGTATTTTATTCTGGCTCTGAGTTCCAGACACCCAGCACCTCACTGTGAATCAGATCTCGACACCTTCACATGTGTTTACACCCCTGATCCCTGACATTAAATGGACCACCTGAGCTGAGGGGACCTCCAGGGTCACCACCCCGGAAACCTGACCTTTTCATTGTGAACCAATACGAGCCAGAGTGGCCAACATTTCAGCCCTCGGTCTTGAGGAATCCGTCACTGCTTAATAATTTAGCGTTAGCATTAGCTGAGTGCTATCAGTTTAGCGCTCCTCTCTCGCTCCTCATTTCTCTCCAGAAGAGACACTGAATCAATTCCGTCTGTCTGTAGTTCTGTTAGGAAAAGCAAATCCATTCCTGCAGCTCCATCCAGGCAGCTCAACGTTTGATGTCAGTTAAAAGGGAAAAATTAAACTTTATTACAGAGTATGTTAATCTAAAGCGCCGCGTTTGACGGATGATCTGACGCAGCGTGCCGATATGAAAGCTAATGATGGCACCGCTCGCGCTCTGAAAGCAAAGCTACACAGCCATCCGTGTGTCTTTTGGCGAAAACATCTTTTATTCAGAGTCTTTCGCACGAGGCTGAGAACAGTGTAGGAAAGAGAATAGCTAACTTCAGCAGACCTCACGCTGGGAGATGAATGGCTCCTCACTCCGCTTATAAATAAAGCAGTTGCCTTTAATTAGCCAGCATTGATCTTAAGCTTTTGTGGTCAGGGAAGCCTGTGTGGAGTGTGAGTGCGGAGTGGAGGAAGAGTGAGCGCTATGGCTTCAGGCTAAAAGACTTTTAAAGACTCTTTTCCAACTTTAAACGAACCTCAAGATGGACAAAGTCCACTAAGTCAATCTTAAGGTTCACTTAAAGTTGGAAGAGGGTGGAGATTTAGAAAGACAGGGACTTTTATTGGGGTTTAATTCCAGACTGCTGCTGGAGGTTCAGTGAGGTGGACTTTTCTTCCCCTCCAGAGCTTCATTTATTCGATAAATAAAAAGATAAATGAGAGAGTTACATCGGTCAGTATCCAGGTGTAGAATGTCCGAGTTTTCTGTGATAATTGATTACTTTTTTATCGCTTCACAAGTTATTAAACTAAATGACTCGACTGCAGAAAGTGAGTGGAATCATCTCAAATCTGCTCAACACATCTAAGACATTTCTTTATGAGGTTATTGTAAGAATATTATAATACTGTTCTACCTATTTCTACACTTTACTTAAGTAATGTTATTTAGCCACAAGCTAATGTTCTAGCTACGAGCTAACATGGGCACGATGCAGCAATACAATATCATAATGTTGTTATATTGTTCGATCTATTTCTAGACTTTACTTAAGCAGTTTTTATCTTGTGAAATCACTGGTAGAAAAGTTTCTTCATATTGTCTAGATTTAAGATGATTTTACTCGCCAAGGTGTAATTTTTTGTTTCTGTAAACCAAGTAAGCAACAGAAAGCCTAGCGAGCAAAAGCTAACTAGGGAGTGACAGCTAATTAGGGAGTGACAGCTAATTAGGGAGTGACAGCTAGCTAGAGTTAAAACTAACTAGAGAGTGAACACTAACTAGAGAGTGAAAACTAACTAGAGAGTGAAAACTAACTAGAGAGTTAAAACTAACTAGAGAGTGAACACTAACTAGAGAGTGAAAACTAACTAGAGAGTGAAAACTAACTAGAGAGTGACAGCTCAGTTTTAAGACTGTACTTCAGACTCTGACCCTCAGCCTGTGAGATCTTTCTGGGGACGTTAATCAGAGCAGGCGCTTTCTGACCACTCTGAGAGTCCTAGAGAAGGAGATGTTGGAGTTATTCATCCTCCTTGCAGTGACCTCTCTTCTCTACAGCTGGACTGAGCGACCGCTGGCATGTCCAGAGTGAACTACGAGCGCAGAGGCTCTAACAGTCATGAGAGGAGGCCGTCAGAGACCAGCGCTAACTGCTGTTTACTCTGTACGGCCGTCCACATTTATAACCTCGCCCACGAGGCTCACCGCTAATCACAGACAATAAATAAGCCACTAAATAAGACTCCAAATAAGCCTGTAAATGCTGCAGGTCCCACTACGAACCACAGCGGTGAAAATCAACATCATTTAAGTTTGAGAAATGGTCAAAACGCCTTCACTGAAAACAAAGCAGGCTAATGTGAACGTTGGTGTTTGGAACCAGCCCAGGCTGAAAGAAGCTCCTACAGAAAATGACTGAGTTTTCAAACACTGGGCAGGTCAGTTTGGTCAAGAGAGACATTCATCAATATATCCTGTCTTTTCTGTAATATTAAAATGGACTATTGGCTGTTGTTCAGTTCAGACTGTGACCTCAATTAACCCTGAAACGTCTCTGCTGTCACTAATGAGTCTCCTTCGTCTGCTCGGCCTCCATGTTCATCAACACAAGTGCGAAGGTAGCTTAATGAATTATTGGTGATGTGAAATGTAAGAATTTCAGGATGAACTGATCCGAATGTGATCCTGGCAAAAAGCAAAAGATAGCAAGCAGAAGCAAACCTAGTGACTGAAAACAAACCAGCAACTGAGAGCAAACTAGCAAGTAAAAGCATGGTGAAGGCTAACCTAGCCAGTGAAGGCTAGCCTAGCCAGTGGAGGCTAACCTAGCCAGTGAAGGCTAGCCTAGCCAGTGGAGGCTAACCTAGCCAGTGAAGGCTAGCCTAGCCAGTGAAGGCTAACCTAGCCAGTGGAGGCTAACCTAGCCAGGGAAGGCTAGCCTAGCCAGTGAAGGCTAACCTAGCCAGTGGAGGCTAACCTAGCCAGTGAAGGCTAGCCTAGCCAGTGAAGGCTAACCTAGCCAGTGGAAGCTAACCTAGCCAGTTAGTTGATTCGTACAGGATGAAGGATCTCTGAAATTTCCCCAAATTACCCCACAAAGCCCGGATCAAAACAGCATCTCGGGATGTTTACCTCAGCGTTATGAGACCGGCGGCACATTTCCCAACAGCACTGAATGATATGTAGCTTTGTGAGAGGAGCTTTCGCGATTTCATTTTCCTTTTCTTTGTAATTCGGCCATCACCAAACGTGATTTCAGTCTCGCCGTGAACTTGAGGATTAAGAGTCAAATCGGGAATCTTGAGGAGCTCTGAGTTTGGAGAATTACAGAAGGTGATTCGCTCTGGAATTATTACTGAGCAGACTGTAAAAACTACAGATGTGATAGATTCATACTGACATCGTCAGAAATCACTCAAATTACAGCCCCATGGAATACTAATCCAGCTCGAATAGGGCTTTACAGAGTGAAATTCAACCAACACAACAAAACGAACTTAACAGTGAAAACAAACTAGTGAGTCAAAACTAATCAGTGGGTCGAAGCTAATCAGTGAATCAGTGAATTGAAGCTAATCAGTGAGTCGAAGCTAATCAGTGAATCAGTGAATTGAAGCTAATCAGTGAGTCGAAGCTAATCAGTGAATCAGTGAAACAAAGCTAATCAGTGAATCAGTGAGTCGAAGCTAATCAGTGAGTCGAAGCTAATCAGTGAGTCGAAGCTAATCAGTGAATCAGTGAGTCAAAGCTAATCAGTGAGTCGAGGCTAATCAGTGAATCAGTGAATCAAAGCTAATCAGTGAGTCAAAGCTAATCAGTGAGTCGAAGCTAATCAGTGAGTTAAAGCTAATCAGTGAGTCGAAGCGAATCAGTGAATCAGTAAGTCGAAGCTAATCAGTGAATCAGTGAGTCGAAGCTAATCAGTGAGTCGAAGCTAATCAGTGAGTCGAAGCTAATCAGTGAATCGAAGCAAATCAGTGAATCAGTGAGTCGAAGCTAATCGGTGAATAGAAGCTAATCAGTGAGTCGAAGCTAATCAGTGAGTCGAAGCTAATCAGTGAATCGAAGCTAATCAGTGAATCAGTGAGTCGAAGCTAATCGGTGAATAGAAGCTAATCAGTGAATCAGTGAGTCGAAGCTAATCGGTGAATAGAAGCTAATCAGTGAGTCGAAGCTAATCAGTGAATCGAAGCTAATCAGTGAATCAGTGAGTCGAAGCTAATCGGTGAATAGAAGCTAATCAGTGAGTCGAAGCTAATCAGTGAATTAGTGAATCGAAGCTAATCAGTGAATCAAAGCTAATCAGTGAATCAAAGCTAATCAGGGAATCAAAGCTAATCAGTGAGTCGGAGTTAATCAGTGAATCAAAGCTAATCAGGGAATCAAAGCTAATCAGTAAGTCGAAGCTAATCATTGAATCAGTGAATCAAAGCTAATCAGTGAATCAAAGTTAATCAGTGAATCAGTGAATCAAAGCTAATCAGTGAATCAGTGAGTCAAAGCTAATCAGTGAATCAAAGCTATTCATTGAATCAGTGAATCAAAGCTAATTAGTGAATCAAAGCTAATCATTGAATCAGTGAATCAAAGCTAATCAGTGAATCAAAGTTAATCAGAGCTAATCAGTGAATCAAAGCTAATCAGTGAATCAGTGAATCAAAGCTAATCAGTAAGTCGAAGCTAATCATTGAATCAGTGAATCAAAGCTAATCAGTGAATCAAAGCTAATCAGTGAATCAGTGAATCAAAGCTAATCAGTGAATCAGTGAGTCAAAGCTAATCAGTGAATCAGGGAGTCAAAGCTAATCAGTGAATCAGTGAGTCAATGCCAATCAGTGAATCAGTGAATCGAAGCTAATCAGGGAATTAAAGCTAATCAGTAAGTCGAAGCTAATCATTGAATCAGTGAATCAAAGCTAATCAGTGAATCAGTGAGTCAAAGCTAATCAGTGAATCAGTGAATCGAAGCTAATCAGGGAATCAAAGCTAATCAGTAAGTCGAAGCTAATCATTGAATCAGCGAATCAAAGCTAATCAGTGAATCAGTGAGTCGAAGCTCACTTTGTTCCCTGAAATTTTGAAAATGAACACATAACTTTGTAGCTTTGAGATCCTCCGGTCATCTTCAGTCTTCTGTATCTGGACACTGTGGACTCTGGACAGGCCTTCAGTTGCTAAAGCAGACAGAGCAGAAGGATCTTCACTGTAACACGCAGGTTCTCATCAGAGTGAAGGAGCCGAACACGCAGTGATAATAGAACAGATTAACCACAGCGACACTCTGACATGCAGAACATTCTCAATTATCACCTTCACACTCCGCTTCATATCAGGAACCTTTAGAGATTAATCAGACAGTGAGGGAACGTCAGGCCTTCAGGACTACACCGTTCAGGTATTTTAAAGGTGAAACTAAAGCTGCCCACACGGTCAGCAGAGAGCAGAAACACCACCTGGACTCAGTCCAACAGAAGATCAGCAGGTACAGTATGTTCTGCAGGGGTTTGGAGGAGGTTCCCCTCAGGAGATTCCTCTGTTCTGTACGTGTTTTATTAAAGTTTTACTCTGGCAGTAGGACTTACAACAGCAATCAATCAATCAAACAATCAATCAATCAATTCATCTTTATTTCAAGTCGAAAGTTCACTGAGGGTGATCCTCATTTACGATGTAGCCAAACAAAGTTAAAAAAATAACTATCAACTTTATATACTATACTATATATATTATCAACTATGATAATAAACAATGACAAAAACTAAACATCTCAATAAAATAGTAAATACAGTAGAAGAAGATCAGAGAGAGCAGCTGATTGGAGGAGTTTAGAGATGAAAGTTTAAAGTTTAAAGAGTTCTAATTGGTGGAGCGACTCCAGCGAGCGGATCTATTAGATGCTAACATCAACATGCCTATAACAGAAGCCACTCTGTGCTACAGGTGCAGTAGATTTAATTAGCATTAAAACTCTGGAGAATTCCTTTAATCTTATGACTGTAAGTGACAGTAATTATCAGTAATTATCAGTAATTATCAGCTCTGGTGATGGATCACCTGTCAGGTTCTGAGAGTTTTACTTCTACTATAAGCATGTTGATGTTAGCATCTGTCCATTGACCTCTACTATAAACATTTTCAGAATTAGAACCTGCCTATTAGGTTCTCCTATGAACGTGTTTAACTTTAGCCAGGTTTCTTTCTGATTTACAGGTGAGTCATGCTCTATGCTCTACGGGCTGCGCTGTGCAGATGCAGCAGTTAGCGATTAGGCTGTAAAGCACTGCCGTGTTCCTTTAATCCAGAGCGAGGAATCGGCGCTGCTGCATTAAAGGAGTCGTGGCCGCTGTGCTGTAAACACGCTGAAGCATTCCTGCTTTAATTCGCGGATTATGAGCTGCCGGTGGTTCTCATGCTGACTGTGGGTCAGTTCTGTGGAAGATAAAGTCAGCAGAGCTGATTTTAGCTCACACAGCTCCATTAAAGCGTTAATCTCCTGATCTGAGGTCAGAACTCAGCGAGCCCGGGGGGGAATCACTCTCCGCACGCTGACCTGTAATATGTTAAATAACGCCGAGGTGGATTAGGATGGAGTTAAATCTGGGCGGCGAAGGCAGCAGGAGGATTTCTGACCTGCGCTCTGGAGAATTAAGGCCAGGCTGGACGGCCTCCAGAGGGTTTCAGTGCTGATGAAGAGCTGGAGCGAGGCCAGCGCTCGTCTCACGGCCAGGAAAAATCTCAGATAAAAGCCCTGAAGACCTTTTCCATATTCACAGGGTGAGAGGCTAAAGAGACAATTCACTGTGTCCAGTGACCCTGTCCAGCACAGTGGACGTTCACAGATAAACAGACCTGCAGGACGGACACACGGTCCTTACAGAGAGAACACCGGGGTGGGAGAAGACTGGACAGTTTACAGTTTCCCTTTTAACAGCTGTGTTTAGTGAACAGAGCACTTTGGTTCTGTCCATCAGACTGAAGGTTGTTCTGTTCTCTGAAGTCCTTATATGAATAGGAACACTAGAACATCTTATTGTTCTAAAAAGGAACATCTACACTGATCCATAAGCCACAGTCAGGACAGAGAATGGACAAACTGAATGGTTCCACATTGCCAAAGGAGTCTGACAGCGCTGCCCACTGTCACCACTACTGTTTAACCTGCACACTGAACGTGTGAAGAGTTCATTCACAAAAACAGATTTCTACATTTTAATGATTTTTCATAAATGATTATTAAAACTCTTATTCTGCAGACCCGGTAATACCAGTCAAACTGCAGACGGGTTGTTTTGATTAAGTAAAATAACTCAATAAAATACAGGTAACTAAAAAAAGCAGCTCTTTGTAGGGAGAAGGAGCCGTTCGTGATTCTGCTTCGTCACCTGACCCGAATTCTGCGTGCGGATTGGCTGAACAGATTTATGAGGTTCTGCTGGAGAACAGTGCTGGCGTTTGACCGTTTCTGCTGTAAAGCGTGAACTTGTGGCGCCTCGACGATGAACAATAACGGCTTTAGTGACTAAACGTGTTTAGAGTTCAGAATCAGCTGAGAGTTACAATCACTCACCACAGTCAGCTCCATTTTAGAAGAGGGAGTTCATTTTGATTGATTGATTGATTGAGACAGGAAAAGTATTGATTCCTCTGAACTTCAGTGTTGGTAAAGACTTCTGAATCCTCGACCAGATCAGGCCTCTCCTCTCACTGGAAGCCCAGAGAACCAAACTGAAGATCTCACTTTGGACACATTCTGAGAAGAACAAGTTCATTGGAAAACACCATCATGCTTGGAAGAGGTGAAGGTAAAAGAGGACGAGCAGCTGCAAGATGGAAGGAGACAATCAGAGGAATGATGAAGCAGCCATTCAGAAGCCTGGCGACCCAAACAGAAGACAGAACATTCTGGAACAACGCTGTTTAAATGGTCACCAGGAGACACAAACGACTTGACGGCACTTAATAATATTTGAAGTCGTATCAAAGCTGACGCTGCTGTAAGAGAATGGATGTAAACAGAGTCATTCAGAGTCATTCAGAGTCATTCAGAGTCATTCAGAGCGGTTCAGAGCGGTTCTGAGTGGTTCAGAGTGGTTCAGAGTGGTTTGGTGTGAAACGCTCTGTTCTAGATAAACTTACTGAGTCAGAACTGTTCACAGTGGTGGTGATAGGAACCAGACGTCCACCTCTAAAAGCTCCCTCACAGAAAGTTCCTACATGAAATGGTTATGAATTCACTGCCTGATGACTGAGACACTGTTTTATGGTAGTTTTGGCCTCCATTCATGGTGGAGGGATACATGCTGTGAGGCAGCTGTGCAGAGTCCCAATAACACAAACAGATCATATTAAACTTTCCTCGGTGTTCAGGAGCCTCGAACAGCTCAGTGATCTTTCATATTTACGTCTAGCCTGTTATTTCATATTGATCTGTCAGAGCACTTATTCCTGCAGTACGAATATCAGATAACGGTTCCACCCACAGTAACAACCAGAGAATCAGTAGCAGCTGCTTTAAATCAGACTCTGTACGGAGATGTTGCCTTTGATGAGAGTCAGAAGCTGTTTTACAGCCTGTTAATGTTAATATTAACAATGATGTTAAAGTTCATTACACAAACAGATTCTGCAGTAGTGCTGCTAGGAGAACAAACAGAATCTGAATCAGTAACTCAATCAGAAACAGAATTAGAATCAGTGATTCAGATTCATAATCCAAAACAGAATCAGTATCAGAATCAGATTTAAAGTTAGAATCCAAATCAGTATCAAAATCATTATTATTTTCAGAATTTCTGAATTAGTATGAAAATCATAATGAGACTAAAAACTAAGACATCAAATGAGCAATAAAACTAAGACAGTAAACAATCCTGAAAATAAACAGGGTGTGTTCACATCTGATCTACATATAAACTCCTCCCTGTTTATGTACTGAGTAAACAGAGAAGTAACAACACAGGTTAATTCAGATTAATTCCAGTTTATTCAGATGAATTCAGGTTAATTCATGTTAATTCATGTTAATTCAGGTTAAGATTCAGATTAGTTGAGATTATAAAGATAAAAACCATCTGAGCGTTAAATTCTAATCAGTCTAATCAGCTGTGTTGTCATTTCTTCTCAGTGCAGATGTGCTGAGAGAGGAATCAGAGTCAGCTCAGATGGACTGTTTTATTCAGAGAAAAAGCTGTGGTCACTCTGGTGGGCTTTAGGGGGTCTCGCTGTCATCAGTGTGTGCAGCTATTGATCGTCTGAACTGAAGCCTCCAGTTTATGAAGGACAGTCTGAAAACTCACATCACATCAACACAAACACTCTCTCTCTCTCTCTCTCTCTCTCTCTCTCTCTCTAGTTTAATCCCCTCTGGAGGTCCAGGTGGTGGAACCAGCTTCCACTGTGAGTCCCTCACCATCTTCCGACACCCTCTGGAGAACTGCTCTGAAATGAGCATGTACTGAAGTGTGCTGAGCTGCACGTGTGCAGTGTTTTAGCTGAACGGTGGTCTGGACTGTTTGAATGAACATCAGAGCTCTTCTGGATAAGAGCTTCTGCTCTGAATGCTGTAATCTGAACTTAGTCTGGCTCAGTGAGCGTCTCGGTGTGGCTCAGTGGGTCTCAGTCTGGCTCAGTGAGCGTCTCAGTCTGGCTCAGTGAGCGTCTCAGTCTGGCTCAGTGAGCGTCTCAGTCTGGCTCAATGAGTCTCCGTCTGGCTCAGTGAGCGCCTTGATCTGGCTCAGTGAGCATCACGGTCTGGTTCAGTGAGTGTCTCGGTCTGGCTCAGTGAGTCTCGGTCTGGCTCAGTGAGCATCTCGGTCTGGCTCAGTGAGTCTCAGTCTGGCTCAGTGAGCATCTCGGTCTGGCTCAGTGAGCATCTCAGTCTGGCTCAATGAGTCTCAGTCTGGCTCAGTGAGAGTCCATCTGCTCAGTGGCTGGCTGGTGTGAGTCTCAGTTTGGCTCAGTGAGTCTCGATCTGGCTCAGTGAGCATCTCGGTCTGGCTTAGTGAGTCTCAGTCTGGCTCAGTGAGCATCTCAATCTGACTCAATGAGTCTCAGTTTGGCTCAGTGAGTTTCAGTCTGGCTCAGTGAGCGTCTCGGTCTGACTTACTCTGCATCCACAGAGGAGGAGTGATGACCACCTCTTGACCTTTAGCTCCTGTTATCCTTCAGGGTTCTGGTCAGTGTGATGCAGTGGTGGGCGGGTCAACCACGACTCTTATTTTATCTCTTTTGTGTCTTTAGTTCTGTTTTATTTTATGTTTCCTCCATTCATTTCTCGAATGTGTGTCACATTTGGTGAAATAAATCTTCTGGAGCAGCCGTAACGATAGCCAGGCTAGCGCTAGTGCTAGCTAAGTCCCGAGGATGTTAGTTTGTACAGTGTTGTCTCCAGGTAACACACATCTCAGTCTTTTACACTCAATTTTAATGCACAGTGGGTGTGTCTCAAAACCTAGCGAGCTCTCTAAGTAGCCACTGTCTACATAGGCAGCTGTCTAAGTCGGCAGCGTTCCAACCACCATCTCTCCTTATAAGGCAGATACATGAGACGCTCTAGTTAGACAGCAGTGATGTCACCGCTTGTTCCCGCCCACTGCACGAGACCGGCGTTTACTGACTTCAGCCGTCAGAATCACAGTTAGCCAACATGGATCTGCTCTGGTGGTTTATATAGTGATTTTAATTGTATTTGCTCTGTATGAAACAGCAAAATAGACCATAGTTGTGGTCAAATGCGGAAACTGTAGGCTATTTGTGCACCTTTATGACCAGAAAACTAATAAATATGATAAGATAAACCCCAGAAAATCAGAATAACTTACATTTGAAGATGACGTCACTGCTTGGTGAAGCACTTCTGCCATCTTCAAACAAAAGCTGCCCCGCGCTGCATCATGGGATTGCCTCAGCGGCTGAGGAAACATCCGATGCTCTCTCGATATTGGGCCAAAGTGAGAGACCTCAGTAGGCAGCATGTTTGAGATATCTAAGAACTGGGACGGCCTTCTTGTCAGGAGAGCATATTGTGATGTAAAATGCTGTCTATGTAGAGCTCACTAGGGTTTGAGACACACCCAATGAGTCCTCAATTATGATTCAGTGCTTTCAAAAGGAGGCAGGGCCCAAAGGCAACCAATAGCAGTGCTTTAATGTGTCACATGACTCTCTGGAAGCCATGTTGAATCCCTTTTTGCGGCCTTCGTCACATGATTCGTATACACTGTGTAGTCTGTTATAATCTATTATAACAGCTCACTTTTTAAACGCTAACTCTGTTTTTCAATCCTTACCATAATGCTACTGTATTTTTATGGTACCTCAAAAAGTCGTTCCTTAGAAATTTCTGTAAATTATGTTTATTTGGTCTATTTTACGACAAAAAAATCAAAAACATTTCGTTTATCAAAACACATCATTATGCGTACTTCAAACCATAAAAATAATAGCTATGCTAACCATTAGCTATAAGATCAAAACTTAGCATTAGCAGGTTAGCTAACATCAGTAATGAAAGTATGATAGCAATAGTTAATATTGATGTACAGAACATAGAACACATTTAGACACAGTGTATTTATGCACAATTTCCATTTATTTACATGAATACAGTTAATAAACAGTAGTTGTGTATTAAAATGTGCAGTAGTGAGTCTCTGAAGAGGACGTGTAACTTATTTACACTCAGAACATCGACAATAACATGAAATTCAAACCTTTGGCCAAGACTGGGTCTGAAGGACTGTAACATTAGCTAGCATGAGATAAGAAACCAACAGCACAGCAGGAATATTAACTGCACTGGAAAAATGTCTGTTTTCTCTGTCAAAGTACTGAAACCTTTAATGGTCAATAACTGTTTTTTTTTTTTTTAATTAAAAAAGGTTAAATGCATGTAAATAATCCATATATATAACGTATTTTAACACTGCTGTAGTTAATTTACAGAAATGGAATGTAAATTCACAGAAACATATGATCTCCTTTATTTCACAGATGTTTCTGTTTGTTTTAATGCTTGTTGTTGTTATGATGGTAAAATACTGTACATCAGAATAAATAACTAAACTAGCCGAAGTGTTGAATTACAGTAAAAGACAGTTTTTCTAAGAAATTAAGTCTTTTAATTTTACAGATTTTTACCGTCATTGAGAAAACAGACCTTTACTGTTAATTAACGGGTTTTGTCTGGCAGCCCTGCTGATGGACTTTTCACTGTTCTTTTACAGATTTTATTTACAGTGTGGCTTTATCTTAGCGAGCTAGCTAGGATTGTTAGCCAGAACTGTTTAGCAAGTTATATGCCAATATTATCTACTGTAAACATGATAAGCTGAGCCTCAAAAATCTAACAGTGGCCCAAAAAACATGAATGTTGACACTCATAAGCAATCATGTAATAATAATAATAATAATAATAATAATAATAATGTTCTTTAGATGTACATGTGGTAAAGTTGGTCCAGTCTCTCTATACTAACCTGCATTAGTGGGTTAACACAGCGAAATCTCAGTCTGGGGCCGATGATGAGTTTCAGAGCTGAAGATAAAGGAAGATGATCAATATATAATAATTAAACCAAATCAACAGCAGAGGCAGCCGGTCAGCGCCTCATATTATGGGCTGTTAAGAAGGGCGAGATAATCATAGGTTCTCTCTCTCTCTCTCTCTCTCTCTCTCTCTCTCTCTCTGTCTCTCTCTCTCTCTTTCTCTCCCTCTCTCTCTCTCCCTCTCTCTCTCTCTCTCTCTCTCTCTCTCTCTTTAGACTAAACTCCTTTTGCTCTGAGTGACTCTAAACCTTAATTATGATTATTTTACTATCCACACTGATTTTCAGCCTTTGGGACTCATTTACTTCAAACCAACGATCTAACTGCTCACCATGTGGCCATGAGGGACAGGGATGCAGCCTCACTTTCTGCTCTGAAATGCAGGGGCAGGTCTAAAATAAGGCCCCTCCCACATACTAAAACTCTGTGTTTTGGTAGCGACATGAAAACATAGAACAGCACTTTTTAAATTTAAAAATTAAACTCAGTATTAAACTCAAATTTAAATCAGCTTCACTTTAAAAGAGATCAAAAAAACATCTTGAAAAAAAAATAGTCAGGACAGACTCCTCCCCACAGAAAGAGCCCTATAATTGATGATGTGTATATTTAGATTATTACTGTCTCTATTAATGCCTTTATTGTTCAAACAGATCAGAACAGAATCACTGTAAATATCGAAGATCTGAATTATTCACTGTTCTATTAATAGTTTGTTGACTGTGGGAGTTTGAACTGATTCAGGAGCTCCGTGTGGAAGAACCTGATTGCAGGTCAATTCAGTGAAAAAGTGTGAGGGACAGAATCACTAACCTGAGTGTCACATCCTCCACCACTACAGCAGCGCAGCCTGTTGGTTACCCACCCCCCATCCCACTGTGTGTGTATGTTTACGCTGTGGATGATGAACCTGAATCAGCTAACGAAGCTCTGATCTCCAGCGTCTCCTTTCATCAGCCACAATAACACTTCAGAACCCTTTCATCCCAACATAATCACTCCTCCTGCGTTCTGCAGCAGAACTCGCTCCGCAGCGCTGATGACTAACGCCGCTCACCTACACACAGCGTAAGTCAAAAATAACCTCCACAATGCCCACCATTCTCCTCCCGCCGCGCTCGCTCCACCAGCTGGAGTCCCTCCAGGACACCATGTGGACACAACGCTCTCAAACCCCACAATGCACCTCTGCGTGTATCTCTATATACTGTACACACTGTTACACTGTTAGAGCAGAGTGTGGGTGATTAGCTCTACACGGTTTACAACCTGGATTACTCTTTATATTGTGTTTGGGGTCCTTGAGACCCCCAGAGCCTAATCAGCCGCTCACAAAACATCCTGAGCCCTTTAACCCTCTCGGGTCAACGATGTCGTATGTGACATCAAAGGACGTTGTGGACAAAAGAACAGATATTTTGTGAATGTTGGATTCTAGAGAGGTGCTTTCATTTTGCCCAGAAGGGTAGAATTGTTCCAGTGACAAGACAGCAATGCGGCTTCTGATTGGTCGCCGAGTCTCAAATATGGCTTCTGATTGGTTGACAGACTCAACAAAAGGTGCCCGTGGATAGCCATGCTAACAAAACAGAGAAACAGATAAATGACCTCAGAAGACGCTCAGTGTTTTTCAGAGATTTGTCATCATGGATTATTTTACAAAGTCTCCAAAACACAGTTCAGTTAAAGGCTGGATTACAGAGATTCTGAAAGGGGTACGGTCTCAACACAGCAGCACAGCTCTACCCTCTAAATGAAGTCTGTAGCCTGCGGCGTCCCAGGAGGTTCATTCTTTCATGTACAACATTCTTTGATGTCATACACAACATCGCTGATCAGAGAGGGTTAATCAGCTTAGTACTTCATGACTTTTCCTAATTTTATGGAATTTGCAAAAAAAAACAATGTTTTTATACTAATGTTGTGTTTCAAACCCCCCTGGAGAAATGTATACACAACCTCTGTTTGGGGTCTCAGAGACCCTCAGCTAGAATACAGGATTACAGGCAGTAGATTTTCATGTGTGTTTAGTTTCTGTCTGGTGAGCTGAGTCTCTCTCTCTCTCTCTCTCACACACACACACACACACACACACACACATCAGCAAATATGGGGAGCCTGTACATATTTCTCCAGGAAAAACTCCAGGTGGCGCTCTGGAGAAGAACCAGGGCATGAGGGTCATCCTGGAGTTTACAGATGGACTATATGGTAATGCATAATTTATCATATCATTTTACTACCTAATTAAGTTTACTGTGTGTATATGGTCAGTTGCTAGGCAACAGACATGACTGCTGATTGACTTGATTGAGTAGGTTAAGATTTCCTAACTGGGGATAAGATGCTGTAAGATCAGATAAAATGCCTAAATTAGTATCAGATTTGATTCTGCAATATGAATCTGTAATAAAATCTGATCTTGACCTGTAAGTGATTCGGATGTGAAGTGTGGACGGGTTCAGGAAAGAGTTCCTTCAGAAATCTACTGAAGACCTGAGTCTCCAGACCACGGCTGAAGGAGCTGAGAGAGTGGAGGAGGAGGGGGGCTCATTCCACCACTGAGGGGCACTAAAGGACACTAAAGCAGCGAGGCTCAGCATTACAGGCCTGTTCAGATCTTCAGGAAGGTCTCAGAAGTTGAAGACCTACACTGGAGAGCAGGAGGTGTGTAGATCTGGACGTGAGGAGCTGAGCTCTTTGAAGGCTGCACTGTGAGACCCAGAGCTCTATATCTGATTTCAGGAAGTCAGTGGAGTGATCTCAGCAGAGGAGTCTCGTGGGAGAACTTCGGGAGGTTGTGGACCAGCACTCTGAGGAGGAGGGGTGGGGTGTGAGGGAGGCATAGAGATGCCTGGAGCTTTTAACCCTGACTTGAACAATCAGGTGATTTTCCAGGTCAGGAGCTCAGATGGAAGTGCTTTGATGGTGTGGATGATGTGGTGGTGCGAGAGGAGAAACGAGTCAGTCTTTAGCCTCCTCCTCTACTGTTGCTCCCGACTGATCTGAGATCTCCTGATATTTCCAGACATGTTTGACCCCTCAGAACGTTCCCGAGTCCCGTAGTGTGAGGCTGATTTGGACCTCTGCGTCTCTGGGAACATGTACGTTTACGAGGGTGTCCCCCAACATACCTGCATGTTGCCCCGGTTCATGTTGTTCGGGTCTCCAACACTGTCAGATCGGCCTTCGTTACTCAGCTCTGCAGATTCACGCACTGTGTAGTTGAGGGTTTGGAGGTGTGAACGGCTCAGCCTCTATGAGCTACTCTTACCCATAAACCCCTTACACACAACGCTGGAACTGAGCGAGTGATTCAGCAGAGAGAAAAGAAGATGAAGTGATGAGCTGCTCGAAAACACATGCAAATAATATAACGATTATAAAATGTATTATGTTTTTAATCTCTACAAGTTCAGCTCAGTTCTGTAGTGAGATGTTTCTCCAGTTCTCGCTGCAGAAAAGGTGCTGAGTTTCTCAAAGATTCATCTGCTGCCTGACTTTTCGCTCCCTGTGTGCGCAGAAAAGCCCAAACAGGTCCAGCCTGGCTGTGAGTTTATGGTGTTTATTTGATTCGGGTTCTGAGTGCTTTCTTGTTATTTTTGTAAAACCCTGTTGATTCAATAAAAGACTGACATTCACTGTTTGATGCTGCGTTCACAAGTTTGTGTTCCTCAGAAAACATTGTTTCTCATAGTGATGTGTGACCGACAGCAGCATGAAGCCACACAAACATGTGTTTTAAAGATCTCAGACGCTGCAGACTCGATCTCCACCGCCCCTCTGATCACCTTCGTGTGTTAATGTTGATGATGAAATATTACAGTGATGGTGGTGAATAATGAGGAGACGGAGCTGAACGTGTGTCTGTTTATTAGGAGGAGTAACGTTAGCGTGCTCGGCTAAAGCGTTGGGGAAATGGAGACTGAAACTGGGGAGTGGCAATAAACAGCAGGGGGCGCTCTCACAGTATTCACAACTTACAGCTTATCACACTTTAGTTCTGTTTGACCCTTTGTTCAGCTGACTGTACCACCAACATGTGAAACTGCCACTGTTTCACTCTGCGGTAAACAAACTGGTTCCAGAGCTCTGTGATTGGCTGCTGAGATTTGACAGACAGGTGAGAGCTCTCTGATTGGCTGCTGAGATTTGACAGACAGGTCAGAACTCTGTGATTGGCCGCAGTGGTTTGACGGACAGGTCAGAACTCTGTGATTGGCCGCAGTGGTTTGACGGACAGGTCAGAACTCTGTTTTATCCCGCAGAGGGGGCAGTGATCTGGTGGAAGAAGAGGTGAAGTCTGGGTCGTTCTGATTAAAGCGGGGCACCATGAGTCCAAATCACGGCTGATTTATTAATACAGATTATTAATACTGCAGCGCTCCCTCTGAGCTGCGCTCTAATTGGCCTGCTTTGTCGGAGCAGAGGAGATTGAAATTGCTGTGTGGCTCCGCAGAGCTGAATCTGAAAAAAGCTGAAATATGCAAATGTATGTAAAGGTGGATTATGATGTCATTTCAGCTTTAATGATTTGGTCTGAAATGGTTCATCTTGCTCAGATTAACAATCAGGTGGTGAACATCTCCATCTCTGCTCTCCAGCTGCTGGAGCTCCTTATCAAACACTGAGCGCTGAGTTCTTCACCTCTTACTGCTCTGGTCGCTGCTCTGAAATCACCCCAGAATGTGATTTATAGATAAACTCCATCTCCTCATTTCTTCATCTCACATCTCCAAACCTCAGAGCCTCAGAACCTCCTCTTCTCTACTGACTCTAGTTCTAACAATCATCTGTTTGATGAAGCTTAAAGAACATATTAAAAATGAAGGTTCCTACATGCTTCTTTAATTGGTGTAGAAATGTACGTAATGTGGAAAGAAATGTTCCAGAAACTTAAAAAGAGGTTCTTCACACTCCTCATCAAAACCATTTTTTGAAGAACCATCCACTGAAATGTTCTTTAAAGAACCGAACGTGGCTCCATCATTCCAAAGAACTTTTCTGAAAACTTTAGATTAAAGAGTGCAACAATAGTTGGAATCATTTGCGTTCTACATCCTTACAAAGTGTTTTTTAAAGGATCACTTCTTGGAGTTCTTTTAAAGGGTTCTTGGAACAACACAGTAGAACACGGGTGTCCAGTCTTGTTGGCAAAGTGCTGATGTGGCTGCAGCTTTTCATTCGAACAAAGCAGAGCTTACCTGATCCACTGTTTCTGAATGAGAACATCTGATTAAACGAGTAGAGTCAGGTGCTCCTGCTTGTTTGGAATGAAAACTTGTAACCACGCTGGTACTTTGTGGGTAAGAATGGACACCACTGCCATAGAACCTTCGGTTCCCCAAAGCTGTGGTTCTCAAAACAGCACTCAGAGTCTCCAGAAGGTCCACATTTTCCCTCTATCCCCATGTTTGCGTGCTGGGTTGAGGCAAAACTGGGGTTCTAGGGTTTCCTGAGGACCAGTTTGAGAACCACTGCCTTAGCAAACCCATGGATGGTTCTTTAAAGAACTATTATTGTAAGTGAAATATATAAGTTGAAGAACTTAAAGTGTAAAACCTCCACCTTATGTTAAGATTCCACATTAGTTAATATTTTTCCTTGTTTGTTTATCCAAACCAAGAACCATTAAGGAACCCTTATGTTTAGGAGTGTAGATTAGCACTCTGTTCTGTTCTGATCTATGGTTAATGAATTAAATCTGACGCTCTTTATGGAGGCTGACCTGCTGTTTCAGATCTAATCGGGGGCGTTTGTGTTTGAGTCTGTCTTTGGCAGAGCTAGAACCGATGACTGATCTTCTCGAGTGCAGGTCAGAGTGCTGAGGGAGCTTCATTAGCATTCAGCCTGCAGGTTAGAGGAGCTCCAGCTTCGACAAGATGAAGGATCAGACAGACAGACCTTCTTATTGCAGCCCCTAAAACCTTTAGAGAACGCTCTCTTTTACTGTGCCTTAAGGTCTAGATATTAGCCGGATGAACGTGAGGTACAAACTACAAAGTATTAGGAAATGATGGTGAATTAAAAGACAGTCTAACTAAATTACACTGAAATGTCCAAAGGGTTGTAGATATAAATCAGATCAGATAAATGGGTAAAAACATGGGTATTAAAGGGGTAACTGGGTAAAGAAGTGCTGTGTAATTATTTTGGGTAAAATTAAAGTGAGCAACCAGACAGTCAAACTGAACTGATATACGTTAAAGCAGGAAAATTAAATGAAATATTGATTTATTACCTGGAAATGAAAACAGCTGAAAAAGAAACAAAGTTTCTTGCTGTACATTTTCTTTGTTTTACTATTAATATATTTATATGAACTTGTGACATCACAGTGAAATTTAGTACATGTTTGTATTTATCAACTTATTGCTCCAAATAATTACCCATTTAGGAGATATTTTACTATGACCTTTATCTGCTTAATAGCTAGAACTTCTGATGAATGTCAGTCTTGGTCTCGCTGGTCTACCCCCTTTTAACCCAAAATGTTTGACCAAATCAATGTCTAGAACCTGTCAAGCATATCAATTACGTCAGCCAGAAGGTAAATACCCAATGGTTTATATCTAGAGCTGATGGACCTGTAGAGAAGGTGTTATCAGTCTTTATTGGTCTCTTCATATAGACACTGACACAACTGCTCACCCACGACTCAGAGCACATCCCGTTTCTGACCAACACCCCTCGCCAGGCGTCTTCATCAGCACGGACAGAACTGACGTGTTGATCTGCCTCGTTCTGAGCGAATCTCCATGGGAACCCATTATGTCAACTGGTCTTTATTGTCATTCCTCAATATGACTTCATGTACAGCAGAATGAAATGTGGATCTTCAGGCTGCAAACACACAACGGCAGGACATTAGAACCACAGAACCACACAGAGTGTAGATACACAACAGAGTTCAGAATGGACAATAAACACACCAGACAAGTAAACACACAACACAACTAAACAACACACACACAGACAGTAAACACACAACAATAAACACACCAGACAGTAAACACACAACAATAAACACACCAGACAGTAAACACACACAACAATAAACACACCAGACAGTAAACACACAACAATAAACACACCAGACAGTAAACACACACAAGAATAAACCAAACATAACAACAGACAATAAACACACCAGACAGTAACACACACACAACAACAATAAACACACCAGACAATAAACACACCAGACAGTAAACACACAACAATAAACACACCAGACAGTAAACACACACAACAATAAACACACCAGACAGTAAACACACAACAATAAACACACCAGACAGTAAACACACAACAATAAACACACCAGACAGTAAACACACACAACAATAAACACACCAGACAGTAAACACACAACAATAAACACACCAGACAGTAAACACACAAGAATAAACATACCAGACAATAAACACACCAGACAGTAAACACACACAACAATAAACATACCAGACAATAAACACACCAGACAGTAAACACACAACAATAAACACACCAGACAGTAAACACACACAACAATAAACACACCAGACAGTAAACACACCAGACAGTAAACACACAACAATAAACACACAACAATAAACATACCAGACAATAAACACACCAGACAGTAAACACACAACAGTAAACACACCAGACAGTAAACACACAACAATAAACACACCAGACAGTAAACACACACAACAATAAACACACCAGACAGTAAACACACACAACAATAAACACACCAGACAGTAAACACACAACAATAAACACACCAGACAGTAAACACACAACAATAAACACACCAGACAATAAACACACAATAAACACACCAGACAGTAAACACACACAACAATAAACACACCAGACAGTAAACACACCAGACAGTAAACACACCAGACAATAAACACACAACAATAAAACATACAAACAGACACAAAATAAACACACCAGACAAGTAAACACACAACAGTAAACACACCAGACAGTAAACACACAACAATAAACACACCAGACAGTAAACACACAACAATAAACACACCAGACAGTAAACACACAACAATAAACACACCAGACAATAAACACACAACAATAAACACACCAGACAGTAAACACACAACAATAAACACACCAGACAGTAAACACACAACAATAAACACACCAGACAGTAAAACACACACAACAATAAACACACCAGACAGTAACACACACAACAATATAAACACACCAGACAATAAACACACAACAATAAACACACCAGACAGTAAACACAAACACACACAATACAATAAACACACCAGACCAAGACAGTAAACACACAACAATAAACACAAACCAGACACTAAACACACAACAATAAACACACCAGACAGTAAACACACAACAATAAACACACCAGACAGTAAACATACAACAATAAACACACACAACAATAAACACACCAGACAGTAAACACACAACAATAAACACACCAGACAGTAAACACACACAACAATAAAACAACACCAGACAGTAAACACACACTACGACAGTAAACACACACAGCAATAAACACACAACAACAACAATAAACACACCAGACAGTAAACACACAACAATAAACACACCAGACAGTAAACACACACAACAATAAACACACCAGACAGTAAACACACCAGACAGTAAACACACAGCAATAAACACACAACAACAATAAACACACCAGACAGTAAACACACAACAATAAACACACCAGACAGTAAACACACAGCAATAAACACACCAGACAGTAAACACACAACAATAAACACACCAGACAGTAAACACACAACAATAAACACACCAGACAGTAAACACACAACAATAAACACACCAGACAATAAACACACCAGACAGTAAACACACAACAATAAACACACCAGACAGTAAACACACCAGACAGTAAACACACACAACAATAAACACACCAGACAGTAAACACACACAACAATAAACACACCAGACAGTAAACACACAACAATAAACACACCAGACAGTAAACACACACAACAATAAACACACCAGACAGTAAACACACCAGACAGTAAACACACACAACAATAAACACACCAGACAATAAACACACCAGACAGTAAACATACACAACAATAAACACACCAGACAATAAACACACCAGACAGTAAACATACACAACAATAAACACACCAGACAGTAAACATACACAACAATAAACACACCAGACAATAAACACACCAGACAGTAAACATACACAACAATAAACACACCAGACAATAAACACACCAGACAGTAAACATACACAACAATAAACACACCAGACAAACACTAGACAGGACAATAAAACAGCACCCATGACTGGGCATCATGCTGTATATATGTATAAACACATGTCCAGGTGGATGTTGGAGAGGGTCTAGATCAGTCCAGGTGGATGTTGGAGAGGGTCTAGATCAGTCCAGGTGGATGTTGGAGAGGGTCTAGATCAGTGCAGGTGGATGTTGGAGAGGGTCTAGGTTAGTCCAGGTAGTCCAGGTGGATGTTGGAAAGGGTCTAGATCAGCCAGGTGGGACTGATCTAGACCCGCTTGTGGTAGGAGGTGTCGATGGAATTAAAGACACCTCAGTGATGTTCTCAGCTAGACGGCACAGATCCCAAACCAGACAGTGAGACAGCTGGTCTGGATGCTCTCTACTGCCCCCTGGAGGATCTAGTGAGGATGGAAGGGAAGGTAAGCACTCTTCATCCTCCGCCGGAAGTAAAGTCACTGCTGGGCTTTCTTGGTGAGGCAAGTGGTGTTGAGGGTCCAGGTGAGGTCACTGGAGCTTTTGACTCTCTCCACAGGTGAACCACTGATGTGCAGTAGAGTTTGATCACTGCGAGTCTTTCTGAGGTCAACAATCATCTCTTTGGTCTTATCAGCATTGAGATAGACTGATTTCTGCACCAGCCTGGATGCTGCTCCACCTCATCGCTGTCTGCTGACTCTTGTTGCTGATCAGATCAGCAGATGTGGGGATGTGATTGAGCTCTGATACACACTGTGTTTTCATTCTTACACTCATTTTTACAAACAGGTCCTTCACAACCAGCTACATCATACATTCATTATTGATTACTATAAAATTTTAAGTAGTCTGATGTAAATATTTATGTTGGTGTAGATGTTGGTGGGCGAACCGGCCTTGAGAACATTAACAACAGTATGAGTAAACAAGCCAGCCACACTCAATTATGCTCAATTTTTCAGTCAGTGAAGGTAATTTTGTTATGGGGGGTGGTTTTATATGCACACAGACCGACTGGATCCCAGCCACTGAGTCTTTGTGCATGTCTCAGACATTATGGTCTGTTCCTGAATGTGCTGCGGTTCTAAATGAGACTGAATGAGTTCCGGCTGGGTTTTGGTGGAGGCTGAATTTTTCCAGTATGAATTGAAGTGGTTTGAACTCTGACGGCGTCACACTGTGTTCCTCTTTTAGTTTATTAGTGCAGCAAGAGCACAAATTCAAAACATTATGTGATTCATATTCAGTGCGTATTTCCGTCAGTTACAGGCAAAATAACTACAGCGTCTCTCTGTGTGGGGAAAACTCCAGACGAATAGATGAAAATGTAGATGCAAATGAAAGAAAAACAAGCGCGAGGTTTTCATGATTCCCTCCATCAGCAGCAGAGAGCAGGTGCCACACTGAGAGGACACACAGAGTAAAAGTGGTGCTGTGATGTCACTCTCTCATCGTCTGGGTCATTTCTGTATGTTCTCTATAAGAACCTGTTTTCCAGGTGACGCTAACTTTGGTTTTAAACCACAGTTTGATCCTCAGTAATGATGACTGAAGGTATTTTATATAACCTGATCATTAAAAGCAGAAACTGTCCTGTTAGTCAAACAGTCATTAAAGCCTGAGTTCAGTTTTAAACGGGAGTTTATCATTTTTATCTGATAACCTTAATTAGCTTCTTATGAATTCTGATCAATCACCAGCAGAGAGGACTGAAACTCGGACACTCCCAACGCAGAGAGGCTCTTCAGTGATCAGGGTCATTTCTGTAATGTAGATCATTCCTGTAAGTCATCTTTGTAGATGATTCCTGTAGGTCAGTTCTGTAGGTCAGTTCTGTACTGTAGGTCAGTTCTGTAGGTCAGTTCTGTAGGTCAGTTCTGTACTGTAGGTCAGTTTTGTAGGTCAGTTCTGTAGGTCAGTTCTGTACTGTAGGTCAGTTTTGTAGGTCAGTTCTGTAGGACAGTTCTGTACTGTAGGACAGTTCTGTAGGTCAGTTCTGTACTGTAGGACAGTTCTGTAGGTCAGTTCTGTACTGTAGGACAGTTCTGTAGGTCAGTTCTGTAGGTCAGTTCTGTAGGTCAGTTCTGTACTGTAGGTCAGTTTTGTAGGTCAGTTCTGTAGGTCAGTTCTGTAGGACAGTTCTGTACTGTAGGACAGTTCTGTAGGTCAGTTCTGTAGGTCAGTTCTGTACTGTAGGTCAGTTCTGTAGGTCAGTTCTGTAGGACAGTTCTGTACTGTAGGTCAGTTTTGTAGGTCAGTTCTGTAGGACAGTTCTGTACTGTAGGTCAGTTCTGTGGGTCAGTTCTGTACTGTAGGTCAGTTTTGTGCGTCAGTTCTGTACTGTAGGTCAGTTCTGTAGGACAGTTCTGTAGGTCAGTTCTGTACTGTAGGTCAGTTTTGTAGGTCCGTTCTGTACTGTAGGTCAGTTTTGTAGGTCAGTTCTGTACTGTAGGTCAGTTTTGTAGGTCTGTTCTGTACTGTAGGTCAGTTTTGTAGGTCAGTTCTGTAGGACAGTTCTGTAGGTCAGTTCTGTACTGTAGGTCAGTTTTGTAAGTCCGTTCTGTACTGTAGGTCAGTTTTGTAGGTCAGTTCTGTACTGTAGGTCAGTTTTGTAGGTCAGTTCTGTAGGTCAGTTCTGTACTGTAGGTCAGTTTTGTACTGTAGGTCAGTTTTGTAGGTCAGTTTTGTAGGTCAGTTCTGTACTGTAGGTCAGTTTTGTAGGTCAGTTTTGTAGGTCAGTTCTGTACTGTAGGTCAGTTTTGTAGGTCAGTTCTGTACTGTAGGTCAGTTTTGTAGGTCAGTTCTGTAGGTCAGTTCTCTACTGTAGGTCAGTTTTGTAGGTCAGTTCTGTAGGTCAGTTCTGTACTGTAGGTCAGTTTTGTAGGTCAGTTCTGTACTGTAGGTCAGTTTTGTAGGTCAGTTCTGTAGGACAGTTCTGTACTGTAGGACAGTTTTGTAGGTCAGTTTTGTAGGTCAGTTCTCTACTGTAGGTCAGTTCTGTAGGACAGTTCTGTACTGTAGGTCAGTTTTGTAGGTCAGTTCTGTAGGTCCGTTCTGTACTGTAGGTCAGTTTTGTAGGTCAGTTCTGTGGGACAGTTCTCTACTGTAGGTCAGTTCTGTGGGACAGTTCTCTACTATAGGTCAGTTTTGTAGGTCAGTTCTGTGGGACAGTTCTCTACTGTAGGTCAGTTCTGTGGGACAGTTCTCTACTGTAGGTCAGTTCTCTAACATAATTTTTCACTCTGAAAAGTTTGAAGAGCTCCTGCTCTCGTTGCTGATTGGCCATTCAGTTTATTCTCCCTCTTCCTCTCTCTTCAGAGTCTTTTCTGTCGTTCTCTCGTTGCGAATGAAGACTAAAGCTGATGGATTTCCCTCCAGCCATCTCAGCAGCTCTCTGAGAGAACGTTATGAGAGAGGTGAGACATGAGAGACAGAGAGGGAGAGAGAGAGAGAGAGAGAGAGAGAGAGAGAGCGTGCTCGGGGGCTCCAGGGACTGAACTTTTAGAGTCATTGCACCTTTTACACCCCACACAGCCCCCCCCCACCCCCCCACACATATGATCATATTTAATTCACACACATAAATAATTGTACAGACAGAAGCGGATTTGTAATGAATAATTCTGTTTCGCTGTTAGACGGGAAGTTATAATATTCATACAGCACCATCAGCTGTCATCTCACAGAGAGTCTGTGTAAGTCCTCCCCGTCACCTCCGGCACTGAAGATGTTGCTGTAATTGTATTTGCTTGAATGCCGTCCCATATTTGTCAGCTAACTGGCCAACTGGCATGTGCGGCGTTCGTGAAGTAATGAAGATATTTCATAACACGTCTGCATCAGATCCTTCACTGCTCTCAGAAAAGCCATTTACTGCTGCCTGAACTTCATAAACACTGAAACCGTATTTCATAATCTGACTGATGTTTCCAGCCGTGAACACTGTAATTCTTCAACCCTTTGATCTGGAGAAATTCTGGGGGAACATCGTATGAGGGGGTCAAAAATGTACAGTACTGTGCAAAAGTCAGAGACCACCCTTCATTTAATCTGCAGTCAGAAAGTTATTCCCATTTCAGCATCAGGCAGGGGGGTAACTTTGGGTTGAACTGTGGAGAGATTTAACAGAACCTTCTGTGCAAAACAACCCCTGTGATGCACAAACGCACCCATGTGTCGAAGTTTTGTCGATATTTCTGTGTCTGTATCTTTGTGATGATCCAGCTCAGAAATCCAGTTCAAACACTTCCTGAATCTGTAGAGTCGCCCTTTCCATTCCATCTTATCACGAGATCATACGAGACTCACATCCGGAGTTATGAGCCTATGAAGAGGGGCTGAGATACGCGTCATCTGCCTCTCACCGTGTGGAGCTGGTGGATTGGTGTGTCTGTCTACATTCTGTGTGAAACTGACCGATGGACACTCAGGAAATCACTAAGGACTGACCATCCCTTCATTCTTCATTCAGTCCACATCGGAGACTCATGTGAAACGGCGTGCAGAGAGTTTACAGCTGCTGAAGCTGCTGCAGCGGTTTTAGAAAGTAGTGATGAAGATAACGGAGCATTTAGATATGAAACATATGAGGATCATGAAATATGAAGAGCCTTTAAAGGAGAGTTTAAGAAGAGATGAACAAATCCAGACAGAATGACCTCAGACCACAGAGGGGTAAAGAGCTTTTTAGAGACACACAATCTCACCACAAGAATTCCAACCTGAAAATGGTTTTAATGGTGGGTCCAAACTCTCAGTGATCTAGAAGGGAATATTATCACTAGTCAGAAGTCCAGTTGTGGTCAGTTATTTCTACTATGATAGTGTCATGTTGTAGGTATTAATGCCTTTATACATTAATTACTAAAAAAAATCCATATTTTTAGATGTTTTACTACAGAACTGAGAGAGCAGACAACAAAAATACTTTTATCAATAATTATCAGATCAGTATTAGTAATAGTAGCACAGTTGTCATGGTAGCATTTGTTGTATCAGTAAATGCAGTGTTTTTAGTAAGTTTCATAATTAAGTAATTATCAAAATGAATCACTGTGGGTTAGTAACTCACCTGGAAATCACACCTAAAAAACACAATACAGAAGATGCTTATTTAACAACAGCTAAATCTGTTATCAGCTGTTTGAGTGTTCAGTATTTTATAAATAGTAAAATATTTTTATCATTCATCACCAAGATGGTCTTTGTATAAGAGTGGACATAACAAATATTCATGAAAATGTATGTAGACTGAAAACTAATGTGTAGTTTTATCAGCTGATTTAGCTGAGTAATTTAGGTGTTGTGCAGTATTTGTAATTGAACTCAGTTGCTTGGTACTAAACTCGTCATTTAACGTTAGTCATTTTTTATCAGGGGAGATAAAACATGAAAAAAGGAGGTTTGGTATGTTTTACACTGTGTTTGGGTGTCACTCACATTCTGAACACATGCAGTTTGTCAAACAGCTCATTATTCATCTGAAGGCTGGCAGCTATAAGTGCGCTTTGGGTTCTATTAGGAGTTCTGTAAAGGTCATTTCCCCGCCTGTGGAACCTGCGCACACACATAAAGCTAATGTGAACAACTTTCTCCACGTCTTCAGATCAATGCACGGCCAGAGTAACCTTTACTGTGATAGGAGCACGATTAGAGAGGCTAACATTTAGCAGCATGTTGCTTATTGATCTCATTCCACCAGGAAACAGCCCTGATCAAGTGGTTATGTTCCTCTTACACAGGGATGTTTCACGTGAAATGAGGTGTAAAGTGCTGCGTAGGATCCACATGCATTTACTTTTTAAAATGTATTCATTATAATAAGTCAAAAATTTGCAACACTTCTAGCATCTAGAAACAACCGCTAAACAACCGTAACATGGAACAAACGGAAAATTCCTATAAGATGCTGGTGAATAAGACGTTGTAAAGGTACGGAAGTTTGTTAGACTGTTGAGGACTCTGGAACTCACTCACTCGAGCACATTTAGCACTCTAATGCTCCTCCAGCAGAGGGTGCTATTAGAACGCCTGTCAGTATGAACCCACACAGGCAGGAGCAGAATGCATGTGTTTGCAGTAACAAACAAGAGATGAAATAGTTTTCAAACAAGCCCCACTGAGCAGGATGTCGCTTCGGGCCTCCAGATGTTCAGAAACAGTCCTGTGAGAATCTGACATGAACCAGAGGAACAGAGAACAGTTCCAGCTGTCTGCTCTACACTAAATGTGCTGCCCGGTGAAACTGCCAGAACCTGTGATGGAAAACGACCACATCCCACGAGGAAAAGAACAATACAGTTGAAGTTGGAGATCATTTAACAACTCATTAAAGGCAGCAGAGTGAGCCGTAATGACTCTTCAGCAGAGAGACGGCCTCTGGGCAAAACTGACTCCACTGAAAACACATTAAAGGCAAACTTTACCCAAGACTAACCCAGAACTCCGCTTGGCATAATAAATCAATGCTGAACAGTGACACGGCATAGTAATGACCCTGTCTGAGTTCACCTAGCGCTCTGCTACAGCCTTTGGTGGCTTCACATCCATCTTGGTCACATCTGTCCAAGCGTTAAAGGAACATCTCTGACGTCAGCAGCTCCCAGACACTATGTCTCCTTTCTTTCCTCTCTAAAATCATGTTTCTCTCCGGTGGTGTCCCACAAGGGTCCGTCCTAGGTCCACTTCTCTTTTCTCCCTCCGAGGAGGGAAAGTGTGGATATACAGCAATGTTTTTAAATAGTCATTCATGTTGCCTAAAGGATTGAAACAGTAGCTGTGAATACAGTACAATAGCACAATATTAAGTGAAATATATAATTATGGAGATTAAAATATCATTTGTGAAACTGTATTTCTCTCTTCAACCATCTGTCACTGTCAGAATATTACCAGTGTCAAATATGACTGAATGTGGAGGCGACACATCACAACAACTTGTAATGTGCAGAACCTCTAATTGATTTGTAAACCTACATTTTGACTGCAAACAGCAAACTGACTACTTCCTTTTACTGTACCTGCTGTCTGAATGCTGGTGCTGCAGTCGCTGCTCATGGCTTTTCCTTGCGTAGTTCACTACCTGCTCACTCCTGCCCTGGTTTAGTTTTGGATGTCGAGTTGTTGTTCACAGTTAGGGCTGAGGAGTGTATCAAATTAAAAAATATATACATTTAAAATGTTTTTTCACAGATATAAAATCAGACAATATCAGGGATCTCACAGTGATGTAAATCTGCCTCATTATATGCATGAATATGTTTTATGTATGTTTTATGGGTGGAGCTAAACTGCTGTAGCTGAATGGTGGAGCTAAACTGCTGTAGCTGAATGGTGGAGCTAAACTGCTGTAGCTGAATGGTGGAGCTAAACTGCTGTAGCTGAATGGTGGAGCTAAACTGCTGTAGACTGAATGGTGGGGCTAAACTGCTGTAGACTGAATAAGCAGTTATATGTAAATGTGGTTTGTGACATCACAAAAACAATGAATTCATAATGGGCAGTTTTTGCAGTGTACTTATGTAATGAGTATGTAATTGTATATGTTTTTTATGCAGATATATGTCTTTTTTGTGATTGGCTGGGGCCTTCTGGGCCACACCAGATGCATGGTGGGTATGTGGTAGGCGGTGCTTAAAGCTAATCCCGCCTCCAGGTTCCTCAGTATTGATTTTCCGCAGCGGTGGATAAGCAGAGCAGGCCATGTTAACACATTTCATTTTTAATTGCAGCCTCCAGCGAGCGCTGCGCTGCGCGGCTCTGTCCTCCGGGGAGCGCTGCGAATTAAAACAGGAAAACAACAGAGCACTTTCAAATGGCTCTGTCATTTTAGACTTTAGACACAAACAAGTAAACAAGCAAAGGGAATGAAAAAGCCGTCGCTGCAGGGTGGGCAGGGCTGGGGTCAGCGCGCCAGTGTGCTGTAATTAAGACTGTGTTCAGCTGCTGTTCTTTCAGAGCCGCTGTGACTTTAACTGACTCTGTTTCTCACTGTTTATAAACAAAGATGCAGCCAGTAAACACTGCTGTTCTGATTATGTTCACTGAACTGAGTCTTCTTCACTTAGACACTCTGATCTGACCAGGTCAGAACCCCAGTCTGACCAGGTCAGAATCCTGCTCTGATCAGGTCAGAACCGTTCTTTAAAGCTGCCACAGAATGAATTTATTCAGTGTTTAAATCGTCTCTGATCTCTACATAGTAGGTGTGACTGAGTTCAGGGTGAAAAATGCCCAGATGTGGTTTTACTGGCCCAGTTACTGCCCTGTAATTCGGCCCCAGAAAGAAACGAGCTGTTTCCCTTTGTTTGGGGGCTCATGAATAATCTGATGAGCTCTGCTCTGATTGGCTGGTTTACAGTGAGGCACCATGACAGCTCACAGAGAAGCAACATGTCGAAATAAACACATCAGGAAAATAAACTGACCCTCAGTGTAAATAAGCTCCTCCTGTGTTTAGTTAGCTATGCGAGTTACTCTGAGCTCTGTCTGCAGTGAAATGAGTAGAGAAGCTAACAGCTCTGAGTTAAAGCTGTTCTTTAAAGAACCAACCAGGAATCAAAGTGGTTCTCTTGTGATGACAATCTGAAGAACCGTTTTAGACGTCACCGTGTTTAAAACCATGTGTCTGATATATTTACAGACAGAGGGTTCTAGAACAAACCTTTACCTGGAGTAAACCTTTACAGTATGTCAGCATAGATGGAGGGAGGGATGGAGGGATTAGGGATGGACAGAATGAGTAATGGAGGGATGGAGAGATGAAGGATGGATGAATGAAGGATAGGAAGATGGAATGATGGAGGGATGAGGGATGGAGGGATGGATAAATGGAGGGATGAGGAATTGAGGGATGGATGGATGGAGGGATAAGGGACAGAGAGAAGAGAAATTGAGGGATGGAGGGATGAATGCTGGAGAGATAAATGATGGAGAGATGAGGGATAGAGGGAGGGACAGGTGAGGGATGAGGAATTAAGAGATGGACAATGGAGGGATGAGGGATGAATGATAAGAGATAAATGATGGAGGGATGGAGAAGGAGTGAGAATACTCCAGTTTTTTCTTGGTTCTTCAGGTCTTTAATATTTAATCAGGCCTGGAGATGTAAAGCCTCAGTATTTCTAATGACGGCCCTCATCTGCATATTCATGAGGCTCCTCAGAGACTGTAGAGAGAGAAGCAGCGGAGAGGAAATTTAAAGAGCAGATAGAACCGGTTCCGCTGTTTCTAGATCAGATAATAGAGTACAGAACAGTGGAATCTTCTCACTTGGTTCTAGATCTGGATAAGCTCAGTCCAGCGCTGTGAGAGCGTCTCCTCTTTGTTCCTCTGAACAGATACAGACTTTCTCCTGCTCAGAAGAGTTCTAGATTAAAGCTCTGATAGAACTCATCACAGCACAGCTGGTCAGGCGGTTCTGAAGCTGATAACTTTTGTGATACTACAGCCTGTCAAGCTGCTGTGAGACAGTTTCTATTGTTCAGTTCCTGTAGAGCTGAACTGCTGTAGACTGAATGGTGGGGCTAAACTGCTGTAGACTGAATGGTGGAGCTAAACTGCTGTAGACTGAATGGTGGAGCTAAACTGCTGTAGCTGAATGGTGGAGCT
>NW_023494855.1:0-10633 GCF_904425465.1 Colossoma macropomum | reverse complement strand
GGAGTTAAAGAATCATTCATGTCATAACAAGCCATGAGAAAACACAGCAAAGAACCATATAGATGTAATTTAAATACTATGCACTTCACAGTGTCAATTTCAAACATTTAATGGATGGTTGTTAAGTGTATTAAGACCTTACACTAAGTGCAAGTAATGTTCCAATGATATTATTTTGTACACAAGAATGAAAATGCATTCACAGTGACAAGTAGACCAGACCAACACTGACTGAAACAAAGGGCTAGATAAAGGATACAACAAATGGGGAACACCTGGGAGAGGGAGGAGACAGACTACGGACAGGTGAGGATACTAATAGGGAAGGCGGGGGAAAGGGCGGAGCACAAGAACCAAAACAAAAACACAAGCACATGGCAGAAAGCACATGGCTTCAAAACAGAGCAAGTAGCAGACACAAGAACAAGGGGAAACTGTACATGATGTGTTTACCCAAGACAGAAAGCCATTATTCAGCTTTTCGTCTATCCATTTTGAGAAGTGTGATACATTGGTGTAGATGCCTGGTTTGTTTGGCCTCCCACAGTCAACTCCCCAGCTGATAATTCCCGCAAGATACCACAGACCCTCCTGATCCTCACACACCAAAGGACCCCCACTGTCCCCCTGCAAAAAGAGAGACAGAGAGAGACGGTGGTAAGATGTGAAAAGTGAGAGTACAAGCATCACATGCCATGTCAGAAATGAGTTTCAGAAAAACTGAATACAATTAATTGTCAATTCAATTTGTATTCTAAAGCATACAAACTTTTACAAATGACAGCCAGAATGAAGTATGTGTGTTTGTGTGTGTGTGTGTGTATGTGTGTGTGTGTGTGTCTGACTCACGTGGCAAGCGTCTTGGCTTCCGTTTGGATCTCCTGCACACAGCATGCTCTGAAGGATGCTGCCATTGTGGACATCCTGAGAGTTACACTCGCTTCGCTCTACAATTTTCACATCCGCTTCCATCAAGTAAGATGAGCTTGGAACTGTACTATCTATCACTTGCATAAAAGATAAACACATACAAACATACATATTAATAAGCATGGCATGATATTATTATATTATTACATAGACCCAAAACAAAAAGCATTTTGCAAGGAAAAAATTCCTGTAAACACTAGATGAGTCACTAAATAACATTTATCGTAGCAGTTATTTTAGCAGCTTCTAAAATGTTTCACTTGGGTTTTACCCATAGAACAATATGTTGTAATATTTCCTTTAAATGCTACAATGCACTGACAATTAAGTAATCACAAAAATTAGTTAAACACACAAAACAGAAATTTTGCCCAGTGTTCCAGGTTTCCCACTTTTACTTTCTCAGAAAAATCCACTCTGAAATTCTCACTACTGTTACTGTAAAATCAAACTCCTCTACAGCAGTGATGGACGTTGGACATTGAGAACTGATCATGTCTTATTTGTCAATTCTTTTCAAATAGCTACCCTATTCACTTATTTATCCAGTGTCTTATTTTAATCCACTTCTATGGTATAGCAAAAAGGGTTCTGTATAGTAAGCCAAAATAGTTCCATGACATGTTTCTGACACTGCTAACAAAGTAGGTCTTACACAATTTTGAATATTAAATCTGCTAGTGGGCTCTGTGGGCAGCAGTTGACTAGTTGAGGCCAGTGCCTGAAATACACTGGCAGTAAGAATCAAAGAGCCAAAACAAACTTGCTACAAAAACAGTATCGGTCAGCAAGCACATGAGGATATCTCATTTACTTGCTATCTACGGTCCTTTCAGTGTGAAGTCTGCAAGTTCTCGTCATGTCGGTGTGGATTTCCTCATAAGACATGCAGTCAGGCCAGAGTGTTAAATGGGGTATCATGACTCTGTCCTGGTTCAGCTCACAGTCACTCTGAAAGGCTTACTGGTGAGTAGAGATGCAACTCGCTATTAGCATTTAGCTTGACAAACAACTGTTTTTTCCCATCAGACATTAAACATTCACTACTATGAAACTGTGTTATAAACTCCAACCCTATAAGTTTACATGAAATAAGTCATGAAAATGTGTTATGTACCATCAGTGTATATATATATATATATATATATATATATATATATTATATATATATATACTGCATTAAAAACAGACATGATTCTGTAGTGGAAATCGCTATATGCGCTCAGAAACACTTCTGAAAAACAGTGTCTATTAAAACAGTTTGTCGCTGCATCCACAAATGCAAGTTAAAATTCTAAAAAGCAAAGAAGAAACCATATATAAACAGGATCCAGAAACGCTGCCACCTTCTCTGGGCCCGAGCTCATAAAAAATGAACTGGGGCAAAGTGGAAAAGGTTTGACGAATCAACATGTGAAATTATTTTTGGAAATCATGGATACTCAGCTTGTTATCAGTTCAAAAGCCAGTATTCATGATGGTATAGAGGGGCATTAGTACACATGGCATGGTTGACGTGCACATCTGTGCAGGCACCATTAAAGCTGAATGATATCTATACAAGTTTTTTCATATACAACATATGCTGCCATCCAGACGACGTCTTTTTCAAGGAAGGCCTTGCTTACTTCAGCAAGACAATGTAAAGACAATGTAAAACCACATTCTGCATGTATTACAACAGCACAGCTCTGTAGTAAAAAAGTTAGGGTGCTAAACTGGCCTGTCTGAAGTCCAGACCTGTCACCACTGAGAAAATATGGCACTTTATGAAAAGAGAAATATGACAAAGGAGACCCTGAACTGTTGAGCAGCTGAAATCCTATATCAAGTAAGAATGGGAAACATTTCACTTTCAAAACTACAGCAGTGTCTCCTCAGTTCCTAATTGCTCACAGGGTGCTGTTAAAAGAAGAGGTGATGAAACACAGTGGTAAACAGGCCCCCGTCCCAACTTTTTTGGAACGTGTTGCTGCCATGAAATTTAAAATGGGCAATTATTTTTCAAAAAACAATAAAATTTCTCAGTTTCAACAGCGGATATGTTGTCTTTGTACTATTTTCAATCAAATAAAGGTTCTTAAATGGTTCTTGGCTTGCACATACAAATCCAGGTTGTTACGACCCCTGGTTGTAATATACCTTTTATGTGCCTTGTGTTGGCATTTTGTGTTTTCCCCTGTTGTGTGTCCCCTTATGTGCAGGTACATGATTGGCCAGATGGGGGCGCACAAAGGTATAAGAGGTCGCCGAGCCACCATCTTGAGAGACGTTCAGGGCTCTTTCCCCTTTGACCCGACCTGGAAGAACACCTGTCCAGACCAGCCTGGCATTCATCATTTCTGTCTGCTTTGCTTTGTGACTGTTCGATTATGCTTTGAGAGCTTGGGGAAAGTAGGGGACGGGTGCCATATTGTTTTGGTTACCTTTTCTCCTGTTTAAGGTAGGGCGTTAGGGTAGCCTATATGTCTTTTGTTTCTTTTGTTTTTAGTTTAGTAAGTATGAAATCATTAGTTGTTTTGTTTGTTATTTTGGCGAGTGCTCGTCCCTGAAGCCATCACCTCAACTTGTCTGAGCTTTGAAGAAAATAAACCTGTCATTTTCTGGTTTAAATGGCGTCTGGTGTCTGGTCTGGCAGCAGGTCTGGGGAGAGAGCCGACTCTCACTCTCTGTTACGGCCTGACCCTAGACCGGGTCGTAACAAGGTTCTTCGCACTCGCACATCTCATGTACAAAATTGGCTTTTTACAGAACCATCCATTGTAAGTTTCTTTCTGCAATCCCCAGACAGGCCAAATATTTTCTCCAACCTATAAGACGTAGGAATAGAGCAAAACTGCAGGCTACCTGGGTGTCCCTGAAGACTGGTTTCAGAACCACTGCTTTAGGTGGTTTTACTATAGCATCACTCTAATCAACAGCTTTGACACCTTTATTTTCAAGAGTGTAGTTACTGAATAATTTATGGCAGTTATTAAGCAATAAGCATTAATATTAAGATAAGTATGTGTTTTAGGGGGTGAAATGGGCTACATGGACTAAATAGATAAATAGATTAAAGTGTACTGTAGCACACACATATACGGAGAGAAGAAAGAGAGAGACTTACTGGTTTTCCCAAATCCTGCTATCCAGCATTTTGTTCCAGTAGGAAAAAGATGGTCAGGACGTGGTAGACACACAGAGTGGATATTTTCTACAAGACATAACACGGAATATTTACATGAAATTGTAAAGCTCTAAAATCAGGCGCATGAGGAAATCACAACATTTAATGTCATACCATTACAGGTGCTGCACTAACACTAGCTCAGAAAGTGTTGCATTTTGGTGTAATTTCACATCCAATAAGACAATTATGAAAAATAATACATCAGTCTGACTGAAAAATAATAAATTGGCATAATGCAAGTTTGATAAGGCATGAGTGGACTAACCTGAGAACTGGACGGGCTGGCTGAGTGTCAACAAGGCAATATCGTTTCTGAAAACTATGCTATCCTTATCATAGGCCTGGTGTAAGATGATCTCTTTTACTTTGTATGGCTTGGAGGGTTCTTTTCGATTGACCACTCCAAGATACACCTGCCAGTCATTCTCATTTGGGCCCGTACTGCAAAATCAAGTTAAAAACATGTGAAGTACAAGTTGCTTTTACTTTTTTATTTTATTAACAGTCTGATCAACTGGATTACTTCATTTCAAAATTCATTACACAGGTCTAATAGTTTCATTGTGTCATGCTCAAATTTCTAGCTTCATGTATGTGTTAGAAAGGGACAACAGTGCAACTGTTTGCATTGCACTAATACACCATTTGAAGTTTAATGGAATGAAAGTATAAGATTCTTATTAATTCACTTCAATTTTTCGAGAAATCTATAATTATACACAGGATAATTTAAGAGATGAAATACTGATATGGCAATTGTGATACATACTCGTCAAAGCAATGGGCTGCTGTTAGCACATGACGGTCACCCACAAGAGAGCCCCCACAGCCAGCACTGCCATTTTGCAGTCTGACAAACCAAGGCCATTTTTCATGCTGAGGCCGTTTGCCATTTATTATCCTTTTCTGTCCATCTGATGAACAAAAAGGAGAGTCTTGCTCACATCAGATTAAAAATGCATAAATATACCTGCCTTAGGCTGCAGAAAATGTAAAGATTAAAATACATTTAATGATTATTAGTATAAATCCAGTTTAACCATTTAGTTATTAGATATAGTCATTGATCATTTTATCAGATATAGTGAACACACAGGTGTACTTTGTCGGGTTACAATTACTGAATGTAGACCATTTGTTGGTGCACAATTATTCTGCTCCCTCCACCCCGGTGGATCACTATAGGACCACCACTGACCAGATATTCTACAGGTGGTGGTCCTTTCTCAGCACAACAATGACACTGACATGGTAGTGTGTGTGGTGCAGGTATGAGTGTATCAGACACAGCAGTGTGCTTCCACACAGATCAGCCAAACTGCTAGGTTGAGAACGGACCACCACCACAAAGATATCCAGACAAGAGCAGCTCTGTGGTCTGAAATGATGAAGATTCTAGAGCAGGAGTCCTTTTTTACAGTGTGACTCTTTTTGGGGGTTACAAATATTTCAGTAGAGTCATACAAAAGCACAGTTACTATTTATTACATATGCGGGAATTTGTGATCTCACACATGGCCAGCAGAAATCCATAATGAACATCACATCCATGTGTATGCAAGATCCCTTTGGAAATTAACTAATGAAATGAGAACGTAACGTGTTGTAATCAGTTTTTCTTGATGTGTCCATAAAATGTTCTTACAGCAAGAAAACATTTCTGAACAATTGACAATAATGTCAGCAATTACTTACAGCAAGCTTTTGATCTTGAAGGCCATGTGCAACGTTCCTGTGTGCCTTCTGTTGTTTCAGAACAAGCGCATGTTTCAATATAACATTAGGCTGAAAAAGCTTTTGACTAGTCTGAAATTGAACAATCAGCACTGGGCAAGTTTACTAAACAATTTTATTGTTACATTTATTTATTATGACTGGAGGTTTTAATTTTAGTTAACTAAAAACTTACCATCTGTTATTCTTCGACTATCAGGCTTGGTCCATAAATTGCAGTTTGAGTAGACTGGACACAGAATAGCAGATTAAATGCAAGATCAATAAAATAATTTTAAAATTATTCAAAACATTTTTTTAAAACACTGATACATAACTTTTTTTTTTTTAAATAGTCACAACGGAACAACACAGAACTGGCCAAAAACGAGAGGGAAGTCAATTGTCTAGTTATTTTTGTGATGTAAATAAAACAATACATACAATATATATCAACAAAACAATACATATCCATAAAGCAAAGCTAATATTTTGCACTCAAGCCATTTAAGTCTTTGTCACAATAAATTGCTTTGTTTTTGCTACTGTTTCATACTTTCCATGAACAAAAACAAGGCACCACTGGGAGAAACTGTTCAAGGGAGAAGTGTAGAGTAGAGTTCTATTCAATTATATTGATACACACTATAGATACCTAAGCTACAAAGACTACATATTTATTATAGTTTATTTACTATAGTATAGTAACTATAGTTTGCACTTTGAATTATACCTCTGAATTCTGACCTACAGCTGCTGATGATGCACATGTCTTTACTTACTGTCTACGCACCTACTGTCTTGGTGTTTTTAACTATTGTCTTTGCACTATTGTCTCTTTTTTATCTATTTTAATCACAGCACAGAGAAGCAGAAAGACAGGGTTTAGTTATACTGTGCAACCCTGTATTAGAAAAATGACAAAGTCAAACTGAATTGAATTTATTTAAATTAACCTTCTCATTATATCTAAAAACAAGACATATCAATTATTTTACATCTGGAAAGAACAGCTAAGCTAATGCTTAACATGCTACCTAGCTGTTGATTTAAACAGCATTCTTTGCAATTACACAGTATTAACATCAAGAATATTAGCATTCATTCATTCAATATTAGCTTTCAATAAAAGCATTTAGGTTCAGGATTTAGCAATAGAACAGTATAGAATTTGGCCTAGCAGATATGTCTGAGCGATGGAGCCAAGCTGTTTTTCTTAAGCTGTAGATTCAATTACGGCCATTCCTGGCCAATGTAGCAAGCAATATTAGCATAAAATTATAGTTAAAGGTGAAACCTTACCTAGAAGAAGGATGATGACCAGTCCTGAGATCAGTGCCTTTGAATTGTGGGTTATTCTTGATAAGAAACTGTTAAAGATAAAACACTTTGTGTAAATTAGTTTGTAATATCCTCGCAATTAAAATCAAATAACTTTTGAATCATTTTTACTTGTGAGCTTTTAAAGCATATAAACAATCAGCAGAAACAAACGTATGTGTTTCTCGGCTGATTATGTGTTTCTCGACTGAGTCTGGCTTCTGTTGTCTCTCAGGTCTTCTGGATCTGAGAGAATGAGAACTCTAACTGTGCTCTTAGGTTACGGTAAGCCTCCGCAGTAAAGTTGGCTTGTGGTCAGCCATCCAGACTTCTATCGGTTATAACTCCGTAATGCAGTAACGTTCATCTGCAAACCCTGGTGCGTTTTGTTAGTCCTGATTTATGAATTCAGATGATGTCATTTTCCACTTGCTTTAAGAAGTAGATGATTTGTGAAAACTTTCATTGTTTTATACTATGACGTGTACATTTTCTCTGTAAAATATATTCTAGTTAGTTAAACACTGGCACAGCAATGCATACAACTTCAAAAACTGATTATGCCAAATGATGAAAGCAAGCTTTAATCAGTGTTCCAACTTTCGGTTGTTATTTTATTCATCCTTTTTTATTTAACAGTTGCATTCATTTCAATGACAGTCATTATTTTTATGTAACAAACCCAAAAGTCCTTATATTTGAAAACATTTAAGTTTTCACAAATCAGATAACAGCTACAACAAGTGAAATTTCATTGCTACTGTCTACATGGCGTTTCAGAGTCAACCCTCCAAATATTCAGCTTTTTGTTGCCTAAACTGATTAATAAAGGGCTGATAGACATTTAAAATAGTTGTGAAATATTTCACAAATCAGGAAAGTTAATTTGATTGAATTTTTATCTTTATACTTGATCAGTTATTAAAGTTGTATGCATTAATGTTTTATATTTGCCCCCAAAAGCTGAACTACTGTATTATTGCACCGGAAAATGGGAGTAGCACTGCATAAATCACTCAATATAGTGTTTGTGAAAGTTTTCACAAATCAGTTAATAACCAACCCTGCATGATTATTGGTAGTGTATACATATTAAATTGTGTTCCAGAATTAAAACCACATATTTGGGGGCGGGTGGGGGTGTGGGTGTGTGGGTGAGGGGTGTGGGTGTGTGGGTGTGTATGTGTACTCTTTGCCTGGGCAGGGATTTTAATTCCCTCCGGTACTACACATGACTGCACACGCGACAGACTATGATTTTGCAAAAACTAGGAATCCTGCAGTGTCACTATTTACAAGACTGCAACTAGATTTTTGAGATTATTTCCCATCATGCACCTGGTGGAAATTTACAAGCAGATAAACACTTTTCCTTCCACTCTATAGTGGTACAGATGGTAAGGTACGTTGGCTGGGTGTGTAAAGATCTGGCGCTCAGCTCAGTTCACTGTAGAGCTGTTTACTCTGGCAGATCATCACCCAGAACCTTTTTAATTAACCTGTAAAATGTGCATAAAGATTTACACATCAGCCCAACATGCAGCGATTCAGCATTGCTGACTGGGTGTCATGAACTGAACAATAAAAAACAAACACAGGAAGCAAAAAAAAAGGAAAAAGAAACATTGATGATTCAATAACGCCATTCTGAAAGTGCTCTGTGCATTTCCTTACATCACTGTTACACTCAGTGAGCCTGGAATATTAAAGCAGTCAGCTTGCATTTTAAGTTAATATGATTATTGTATTAAAGTAGAGTAGATTTGCCGTTTTTACAGAGATTTCAGGCTCTCATGTACATTCTCTCTCTCTCTCTCTCTCTCTCTCTCTCTCTCTCTCTCTCTCTCTGCCCATGGCGCATCGCTATTTGCATGAGCCAAGACTTAAAACTTCCGATAATATTAAACACGGTTGATTTTGTCGCAGCGTCAGAACGAGAAAAGTCTGACTTAAGACCACCATCAGGACCACCTTACACTAAACGATCGAGATGACGCGAGCGCGACGCGACTCTAACAAGACTCTCATGATTTTATTCCGACATTGGAAATTTGTCTGCGACAGTGAAATCGCTTGAAAAGTCGGCTTCTCAGCTGCTGCTCAACTGAACTCGCGCGAACTCTCGTGGTCTCCCGTTACCAGGAGACCCAAATAAACAAAGCAAGAGCGGCTCGCGGCTGTTCTCTCTGCCGTTTGCAGCTGGTAAGCATGTTTAAGTGAGGCCTATTTAATAATGTGAGCACTCTGGTGTTCTTTTAAAATACATAAACTCGACTGTTCTCGTGCCTTAAACTCAGCTCATTTAAAAAGCTTTACTCCACACATGAGAGACCTTTTGCCATTTTTCTTTGTTTACTTGCTGTGTTTTCTTTTTTCACACTCTCAGTTTTCATTGGCTGTTGCAGGAATCCGTTCAGATTGAGCCGTTGATCAGTTGACACTAGATTACACTCAAAAATCATGTTTGATAACCTCCGACACTCTGAAACGCGATCAGGAGGCCAAAAGTCAGAGTCTGCGCCCCTCAAACACCACTCGACCTTCTCTCCAACTGTCGACTCAGACTGACCCAAACATCTGCAGACTAGAGCCGACCAGCAAAGACTTGGCCAGACTGAGAATCTGGGCTAAAATCGGGGCTGCGCAGCATGTCTTGAGCTTAGCGACTCATTCTGGAGACTGGTTAATGCTGGTTAACGGAGGTCCACAGATCACGTGTTTCGAGAGCTTTCTACAGCGGGCATCACTGAAAAGCGCAAACTCTTCTGCCACCACGGGCAGTGTAATTACTTATCATAACTTGTTTGTTAGACATGAAGAACTCCTGACACATCTAGTTCAGCGTAATATGTTGTTGTGGACGTCACATGTAGATGGATTGAAAATATCAACAGTAGACATCTTGACTGGCATGGAAATGAAGGGATGTTCTTGCCCATTTTCAGCCTGATCATATGTACATCTTGACAAACGAAGTACCACCGTTTACCTATTCACTTATATGCAACCAGTCGGTGCGGTTTATTTCACATCTACAGCGACTGTTCCAACATTAAAAAATGAATGAAGGTTGACGTTCCTAACGGAGAGACCATTTCTGTTATGATTCTTTTATAAATGCCTGTGGGTCACATCCACACTTAAACATACACATGTAAAGACTGCTATCCCTGGCAGATGAACTGTAGTCTGACCTAAAAAGAACATTTTATCCTAATATTAATCTCTATGTGAGAATGCTAACAAAGAAAGACACACCTATGAAAGCAAAGTAATACTACATACCTCCACATTTTTGATGAAAAAGACTGGTAAAATAAAAAATTACAAGCTAAAAAAACGATTCTCACACACTCCCGGCAATCGAAGGAACTGTATGATGATGCTGTCGCTGTTTTGCCACACCTTCCTGCTTTACTTGTAGGTAGGTATTTCAAGCCCAGGAAGGGAACTTTAATTCTCTTCCCGTTAGTCACTACATCTGAATGACTCAATACT